>NW_005871177.1:509019-542154 GCF_000147115.1 Myotis lucifugus | reverse complement strand
TATTATCATTTCTATAGTTACAATTTTATTCACTTATCTCAACACTACCCCTTTCTGGAGTTAAGATGTCCTGAAAAGTCTTTTCACACCCAGAACATATTACAGCTTTGCAAATTCTTTTTACATTACCTGGACTATTCCGCCTGCCCATGCTCCTCCAACATTAGCTAAATGGAATATCCTCACTACCCTCCCAGGATCACTTTATCCATGAAGTCCCCAAATCCACAATGCAGTTACCTCCTCTTTTTTTTCTTTTCATTTTGCTTTCACATGCTCAGAACATCTAATTTATCACATAGTAGTTTAAGTATATATGTCTCTGTCTTCTATGAAATCCTGCTTCAAAGGAGAGAGAATGCTATGAATTTTTATATTTCCCATGACTAATGAAGTTTATAACATATGCTATGTGAACAGTAATGCTTAATGAATGAATGGATGAAGTGAAAACCCATCAGAAAAACACACCCACATAAGGATCAGAGTGAGGTCTCCAACTATTAAGATGAGATTCCAAAAGAAATAAAAGGGAAAAGTTCCTTTCCCAGTCAGAGCACACACCCAGGTTGTGGGTTCAATCCCTGGTCAGGGTGTGTGTGGGAGGCAACTGCTCTCATTTAATCTCTCTCTCTCTCTCTCTCTCTCTCTCTCTCTCTCTATATATATGTATGTATATATATATATATGTAATATACACACTTTGAATAATTATTAGTTCAAATGGGTTAAATCTGAAAAGAAAGAAACATCAATTGAGCTGCCAGCTGTTGAAGTGTGTATACACTTTTTGGGACATCCTGTGTGTGTGTACATATATAGTTCCAACAGAAATGTACACATATATTCCTCAAAATACTTGTATGTGAAAGCTTATAGAAACATTATTTTTAATAGCCTTAAAGGAAGCAAACCCAATATCCATTAAGAGTGAAATAAATATGCCCTGACTGGTTTGGCTCAGTGGATAGAGCATCAGCCCGTGGACTGAAGGGTCCCAGGTTCGATTCCGGTCAAGGGCATGTACCTTGGTTGTGGGCACATCCCCATTAGGGGGTGTGCAGGAGGCAGCTGATCGATGTTTCTCTCTCATCAATGTTTCTAACTCTCTATCCCTCTCCCTTCCTCTCTGTAAAAAATCAATAAAAATATATTAAAAAATAAAATAAAATAAAATAAATAAATATTGGTATACTATGGAATATTATAAAACAATTAGAATAAATGAATATACTGTATTCCATGTCTCAATGTACAACATCCGCTGTAAAAAAGAAGGATCTCTTAACCTTTGAGACAACATGGAAGGACCTGGAGAGTATTATGCTAAATGAAATAAGCCAGTCAGAGAAAGTAAGTACCACATGATCTCACTTATATGTGGAATCTAACAAACAAAATAAACTGACAAACAAAAGAGATCCAGAGACATGGAAGCATGCAACAGACTGGACAAATTTGAGAGGGAAGGGGGGCAGGTGGGGGAAGAAATTAAGCAAAGAATTTATACACATATATGCATAATCCATGGACAGACAAGAGTTGGGTGAAGGCCTGTGGAGGGGGCAGGAAAAAGTTGGAGGGGTCAATGGGGGAAAAAAGGAAACCTCTGTAATACTTTCAACAATAAAGATAATTTTTTAAAAAGCAATATAATGTAATATAAACAAATTTCAAAAACATAATTTTGAGTTAAAGTCAGTTCCAAGAGCACATATTTATTATTTTATTTACAGAAAATTCAGAAATAGTCAGAGCCAATCTTTGCTGTCAGTATCAGGATAGTAGTTACCTACCAAGGACTTTTGACTAGGTGTGGAAAAGAGCAGGTGTTTTTAGGTACTAGTACTTGTAATTATGTTTCTTAATCTCAGTGAGTGTAACATACTGTGTTCAATGGGTGTAAATTTGAAAACCTATTCATTGATGATTTGTGCATATTACTGTTTGTATGTTGTGCTTCAGTAAATAGTTTACACAAAGAAAATTGATGATGACCAATTTGGCAAGGCTTAACAAGCCACTATGGGAGAATAACCTGCCAGTGATATTGTAGCAATTATTGAATGATCCATCTCTGGGGTTTTGTTGGCGTAACCCTTAGCACCAGTGTGCAAACAGAGAAAGGGACAACAGTCAGTCAGATGACAGCCAATTCTTTTTCAACTGATGTTTTAAAACACTTTTGGGTGGTTCTGGCCAGGTGGCGCAGTTAATTGGAGCATTGTCCTAGACACCAAAAAGGTTGTGGATTCACTTTCCCGTCAGGGCACATGCCTAGGTTGCAGGTTCCATCCTTGGTTGGGTGCGTTCAGGAGGCAACAGATCTCACATCGATGTTTCTCTCTCACTTTCTCTCTTTCTTAAAAATAAATCAAAAAAACATATCCTCAGGTGAGGATTAAAATGAGTAAATAAATAAATAAATAAATAAAAACACTGTTGGGTGAATCAAAACTAATGGAGAATAATATTTCCATGCAGCCCAGCTGGTGTGATTCAGTGGTGTGATTGTCCCATACACCTAGAGGTCATTGGTTTGATTCACAGTCAGAGCACATGCTGGAGTTGTGGGCTTGATCCCAGGAGGGGGCGGGCAGGAGGCAGCTGGTCAATGTTTCTCTCTCTCATGGATGTTTCTATCGCTCTCTCTCCCTTCCTCTCTCTCTAAAATCATTAAAAACATATTTTTTGAAAAATATATTTCCATGCAAATGTTTGCAGATTTTACAGCCATGGTAAGAAGCAACAAGAGTTAAAAAATATTTAAGTGGGAAATAAATTATTTCCTACTATTTAAAGTTCTAAAACTAGACTTAAAAATATTTAAGTGGGAAAGAAATTACTTTCTCCTATTTAGAGTTCTAAGACTAATCTAAACATTTTGGGATTTGGGATTATAAAAATTATTAGCAAAGACTTTGGGGTAGCTAATAACTTAAATTATTTGCAAAACTCCAAATATTCAGAAAAACATAGAAAGGTTTTTATGTGTGTGTGTGTAGGAAAGGGGACTTTATAGATGCTTTATTTAATAAAAAATATATAGTAATAGCATTTTAATTTAAAAATATATATTTACTTTGCACTGGTCAACGTATACCAGTTCTGGATACTATGATATTTGCTTTTTACATTTATTTAATTATCTTATATTTTTATTATAATTTTCTACCCATCATACAATCTCTATCCTATTCAAATTATTACAAACTTCTAAAATTCTATAATGCTCTTTATTATAATATTCTCCATATGTAACACTTTTAAATTCACTTTATTTTTTTCACAAAAAATAATATCACCTTAAGTGTTGTTTTTGTGTAACTGGATTGACATTTCCTTCAATGAATTCTACCAAGATATCAAAATCCAATCTTTTCTGTGGATTTGGAGCTTGAATCCAATAAATCAGAATATCCTCAGTATTTTTATTCACATGGTTGTCCTAGAATAGAGCCCCAGAGTATGCTGTAATTCCTTAATAAATAATTGTTGAATAGAATATTACTAACTACCTAATTTGGCTTAGGTCTCTATTTTTTTCCAGATAGCCTCTTTTACTGTACTCTTGATTGGCAATGATGACCTCTCCCCACCTACTTCCTTTGTCCTCACCCTCCCTCTCACCATTTTTCTGAAATCCCTGGATTTGTTATTGTTACTTCCTACTTCTTGCCCTAAGAATATCTGAAAGTTTCAAGAAAGACTGGAAGCCAAGACAAAGCAATTGGGAGCAACTGTCTAGCATTAGTCTTCCACCTCTCTTTCATGAGACAAGTGATCATTTTAAAATAGACAACGAGAACTTAGATCTATGGTATCTACTTCAATTTCCATCATCCAGTGTCTACCGCCAGCAGGTGAGGAATCTAACTACTTTATGAGATAGGTCATTCCATTGTGGGGTAGTACTCACCGCTGATTGTCTTCAGCCTTTTGAGGCAATAGTATTTTTACACACAAATTCTTCAAATATCTTAATGGGGTCAATAGTTTCTCTCCAAAGTTATGTCTTCTTTGCTTAATTAAACCATTCATTTCATGACGTGATTCCAAACAATTTCTTGTTTTACATCTTTACTTCCAAACCAAATCTGAGTCAGTGTATGTCTAAAATTAAATTAAACATAGCACCCATATGTGGTTTCCCCTGTACAGAATACAGTGGTTGATTCTGGCCCATGACCTGCACTCTACACTTTGGTGACTGACCATGGCAGTTATAAATAAATAAATAAATAAATAAATAAATAAATAAATAAATAATTCTTTTGTTTCTCCTCCAACAGAGAAAATTCTTTTTATTTTATGCAATAGCTTTACAGTACTTCTTCCTCCACTCTTGTCTTTCTTTTTAAACAACTATGTGAAGGTAACTGCCTAGGCTTCCTATCTCAGCTTTTATCTCCCTCTGCCTATAGGTCAGCTCTAATGGTGTGTTCAAGCATTTGCAACCATTCAAAATGACAAAATAAAACATCATTCAGCATCCGAATTACAAATCAGCTCCCATTCATTGTAAACACAGAGTGGTAGGCACTGAAGACCTTTTCCAGTGATCTTATTGGATAGGTTGATCTTTTTCCCACTTCCAAGTTACATGTGAACTAGAATCCAAACTTCCACTTGGGCTAATTTTTCAGAATTAAGCTATTGCTTTTTGAGGAATACCAAGTCAATACTGACAAGAAAAATATGTATGTTATAGAATCATGGAATAGTAGACGGAAATATTGTCCAGCACATCACTCTAATCAGAATAGAAATTCATCTTAACCGGCTCCTGCCATGTAGCCTTCCAGTTGCTGCTTCAGGAAGAGCAATGTCAGGGATCTCACTGTTGTTTTAGGGCACTTACTGAATTTTCAAACATTCATTCTGTGGAACACTCTTCAATAGAAGATGAAACTGTTTTCTTTTCTGTTGCTTTCTACTAAACATTTCTAGTTACCTTTTCTGGTCCAAACATGAATAAACCATTTTCACATGGACAACCCTAAAAATACTTTTAAATTATTATATTTCACTATGACTTTGTTTTTGAAGAGACTCTTTGGTAATCTACACTAATAAAAGACAAACATGCAAATTGACTATACCTTCGCTACGTCTTAAGCCATGCCCACCAGCCAATCAGAGCGACTATATGCAAATTAACCCAACCAAGATGGCGGACAGCAGCCATGGAGCTGGAGCAAGCAGGAGGCTTGGTTGCCCCAATGATGGAGGAAGCCAAGCTTCCCGCCTGCCAAAGCCCCAGCTCTGAGCTCCACTCAAAGCAACAAAGTTTCAATTATAGAAGATAAATAAACCCCAGATACCTGCTTTCAGCCAGCCGTGGCCACGGAGCTGAAGCAAGCAGGAGTGGGTTGCCCCTGGTGATGGAGGAAGCCAATCTTCCCTCCCGCCTGCCCTGGCTGGCTATGAGCTCCTCTCAAGACTACAAAGTTTCAATTATAGAAGGTAAATAAATCCCAGAATAAAAAAAGAAAAAAGAAAAAAAAGGAGAGGCTGAGAGCTTCCGTCGCTGGGGGGGGCGGGGGGGGGCTTGGCCAGCTTGAAAACGGTCCTCAGCTCCTCACCCAGACTGGCCAGGCACCCCAGTGGGGACCTCCACCCTAAAGGGGGTGTGGCCAGCCTGAAAA
The DNA here is from genome assembly GCF_000147115.1 of Myotis lucifugus. Taxonomy (NCBI): domain Eukaryota; kingdom Metazoa; phylum Chordata; class Mammalia; order Chiroptera; family Vespertilionidae; genus Myotis; species Myotis lucifugus. The sequence continues at coordinate 536,506 of NW_005871177.1, read as the reverse complement.
CAGCCATCAGCCCCTCACCCAGGCTGGCCAAACCTCCATAGGGTGAGGGTCCCCACTGGGGGGGGGGGCTTTACTAGCCTGCAAACAGCCATCAGCCCCTCACCCAGGCTGGCCAGGCACCCCAGCGGGACCCCCACCCTGATCCGGGACACCCTTCAGGGCAAACCAGCAGGCCCCTACCCATGCACCAGGCCTCTATCCTATATAATAAAAGGGTAATATGCAAACTGTCCCTAACAGCAGAAAGACTGGGAATGACTGGTCACTATGACACACACTGACCACCAGGGGACAGACACTCAATGCAGGAGCTGCCCCCTGGTGGTCAGTGCACTCCCACAGGGGGAGCTCTGCTCAGCCACAAGCCAGGCTGATGGCTGCCAGCACAGTGATGGTGGTGGTGGGAGCTTCTCCTGCCTCCTCAGCAGCACTAAGGATGTCTGACTGCAGCTTAGGTCTACTCCCCGCTGGCAAGTGGACATCCCCCGAGGGCTGCCGGGCTGCCAGAGGGATGTCTGATTGCCAGCTTAGGTCCAATCCCCCAGGGAGCGGGCCTAAGCCAGCAGATGGTCATCCCCCGAGGGGTCCCAGACTGCGAGAGGGCACAGGCCCAGCTGAGGAAACCCCCCCCCACCGAGTGCACAAATTTTTGTGCACCAGGCCTCTAGTATAGTATAAAAATCATAGTGATATTATCCAATATTCAGCACTTTGCTAATTACATTATGAGTTCTTTGGGCATCACAGAATACTTAGTATTTAATGGGATCATAGGCGAGGATCCAAGTAACACACTAAGTTAAAGAGCTTGCTCAAGGCCACTTGATGAGTCAGTGATGGAATTGATTTGAAGCCCAGTTATCCTATTCCTATATAATAAAAGCCTAATATGCAAATAGACTGAATGACAAAATGATCGGTCGCTATGGCGTGCACTAACCACCAGGGGGCAGACACTCAATGCAGGAGCTGCCCCCTGGTAGTCAGTGTGCTCCCACAAGGGAAGTGCCACTCATCCAGATGCCGGGCTCTCAGCCAGATGCCTGGCTACAGCTGGCAAGCACAGCAGCAGTAGTGGGAGCCTCTCCCGACTCCACGGAAGCACTGAGGAGCAGCGAGCCAAGCGGTAAGGAGCAGCAAGCAAGCGGGTGGTAAGGAGTGAGGGGTCTTGGACTGTAAGAAGGGTGTCCAACTGCCTACCATACTTTTGGTAGTAACCATACTTTTCATACAGGTGAAAGGACTTCCCTAGGGGGAGTGGGCCTAAGCTGGCAGTCAGACATCCCCCGAGGGGTCCTGGACTGAGAGGACGCAGGCCAGGCTGAGGCCCCCCCCCCCCCCCCACCTCTAGTGCACAAATTTCATGCACTGAGCCTCTAGTTTCTTATAACAGAGGCCAAAACCTGAAATGTTTTACTCTGCTATCTGCAGTATGACATGATTTCCAGATTTCTCACCTTGGCATTTGATCTATTTTAAGTGCTTTTGATTTGAAAATATGCCTCTAAGTACAGTGCTCAGAAGTGGAAGTAGTACTCTAGATGTTATGTGAACAGCACAAATGTGTTAGATTTAATACATTAAGTATTACAACATAAGTTCACTATAACTTTTCTGGACCCACATTATAAATGCACAATCAATTAAATACAGTTTGTGGTTATTTTCTGTGCAACTCATAACTTCTTTCATTTTTTAAAGCGAGATAATGCTCTGATATAATAACTCCTTAATCAGATAATTTTACAATTGACTTTTTAAAACTTTATTTTTATTGATTTCAGAGAGGAAGAGAGAGAGAGAGAGAGAGAGAGAGAGAGAGAGAGAGAGAGAGGGAAACATCAATGATAAAAGAGAATCATTGATCGGCTGCCTCCTGCATGCCCCCTACTGGGGATCAAGCCCGCAACCTAGGCATGTGCTCTGAACAGAATTGAACTGTGACCTTCTGGTTCATAGGTCAACACTCACCGAATAAACCACACAGGCTGGGCTACAATTTAATTTTTTAAAATGTGTAGTAAAACACATATGGCATGAAATTAACCATCTTAACTATTTTAAGTGTTCAGTTCAGTAGTATTAAGTATATTGACAATAGTGTTGTACACTTATCTCCACAACTTTTTATCTGGCAAAACTGATATATGACACTTCAAACCACAACTTCCATTATTCTCTCCCTCCACCCTAGGCAAAACTATTGCAGTTCCTAGCTCTATGAATTTGACTATTGTAGGTATCTCATGTATGTGGAATCAGACAGTATATGGGTTTTTGTGTATGACTGATACATTTCACTTAGCATAATGACCTCTGTATTATAGCATGTACCAAAATTTCCTTCCCTTTTAAGGCTGAATAATAGTCCATTGTATGTATAGACCATATTTTGCGTATTCATTTATCTATTCATGGGTACATGGGTTGCTTCTATCTTTTGGCTATTATGAAGAATGGTGCTATGAACACAAGTGCACAAATATCTATTTGACTCTGCTTTTAATTCTTTTGGATATATATCCAGCAGTGGCATTTCTGGGTCATATGGTCATTCAATTTATAAGTTTTTGAGGAACCACCATACTGTTTATCATAGTGGCTTTCACCATTTACATTCCTATTACCACAAGGGTTCTAATTTCTCCACATCATTGCCAATATTTTAATTTTCTCTCCCTTCCTCCTTCCTTCCTTCCTTCCTTCCTTCCTTCCTTCCTTCCTTCCTTCCTTCCTTCCTTCTTTCCTTCCTTCCTTCCTTCCTTGTTTCTGCCTTTCTTTCTCCCCCTCTCTTTCTTTCTTCTTTCATTTCTATCTCTCCTCTCTTTCGTCCTCCCTCCTTCCACTTCCTTTTCTTTTTTTTCTTTCACTATAGTAGCTAGCCTAATGAGTGTGAAGTGATATGATATTATGGTTTTGATTTGCTTTTCCCTAATGATTAATGATGTTAAGCGCCTTTTTCATATGCTTATTGTCATTTGTATATATTCTTTGGAGAAATGTCGATTCAAGAATTTTGTCATTTTTAAATTGTATTATTTATTTTTTGTTGCTGAATTGTAGGATCTTAATCCCTGACCAGATACATGATTTAAAAATATTTTCTCCCCTTATGTAAGTTGCCTTTTTACTATTTTTAACTTTATTTTTATTGTTGAAACTACTGCAGATGTCCCCATTCCCCCTACCTTTGCACACCTTTCCCTAGCACTCCCCCTTCCCTCTAGCCATCACCACACTCTTGTCAGTGTCTATGACTTTATTATTTTGATTGAGTTGTTTAATGCATTGAAGTTTTAAATTTTGATGTAGTTCAATTTATCTATTTTTAATTTTATTCATTGTACTTTTGTTGTCATGTTCAGAAATTATTGCTTAATTCAATTTCATGAAGCTCTTCTGTTTTCTTATTAGAGTTTTATAATTTTAGCTTTTACATTTAGGAATTTGATTCATTTAGAGTTAATTTTTGTACACATTTTACTTTTTAACATACATGTAAATTCCACATTTGTTCCATTAAATTTCATATTTTTACTTTGGTCATTTTTCTATATTATTAATATCTTTCAAATTATAATTATCAGTCATTATATTAATTCACTTTTTAAATATCTTCATGTTATCTTCCATTTTTTATCAGCATGCCCTCTATGTCCTAAACCTAATAATATTGTTTATTAGTCCAACATTAAAATCTTCCCTCTGACTTGTCGTTGCCCAATACTGCATAAGTATGTTTGTCCAATGTTTCTTCATAAGTTTGACAAGAAAATTATGGATATTAAGGATATTTACCTCAGACAGTTTTACTGAAATCCATATTTACTATGTCTATACTATCTCTTTAATTAAGCAGCCCCAAGATTACATTAGTTTGAATTAATGATAGTGATAATATGAACCATTTAATATAGAATGTAAATTGTAAAAAATATTTCAATTAAATGCATTAGTCTACACACTGCAAAAAAAATTCTGCTAAAAAATGCTGCAAAGTCCTTCCGTACTTCCTCTAATTAAGATATAAGAATGATTTCTGATTATATTGTATAAAACTTGTAAATGAATTGTTTTTTTCATTTTATATGTTGAAAAATAACCTTACAATCTTAGCTGCATTATTAATTTGTTTTCAAATTCTACCTTCAGACATTGTACAGGGCACCAAGAAAAGCTGTTAAATGAGGCTTCCAAGATTTCCTAAACTCAAAATTAGTGGGGCTGATAGGATAGAAGTGCACAGAACTAATGGGAAATCAGTAATAATGTATTCTTTTTAAAATATATATATATATTTTTTAATTGATTTCAGAGAGGAAGGGGGAGGGAGAGAGAGACAGAAACAACAATGATGAGAGAGAATCATTGATCAGCTGCCTCCTGCATGCCCTACTCTGGGGATTGAGCCCACAATCCAGGCACATGCCCTGACAGAGAATTGAATCGTGTCCTCCTGGATTATAGGTAGGTCAATGCTCAAGCACTGAGCCACAGTAAAAATGTATTCTTAATGACTGAATTGCTTTCTGATTTATTCTCTCCATACTTATTAATATACTACAGGCCCGATGCACGAAATTCGTGTAAGGGGTTCGGCCCTCACAGCTGCAACAGCTACCTCGGCCCTCGCAACCCTGGCTTCATCTGGAAGGTAGCCCGGAAGGACGTCCGGAAGGTCGTTTGACTGTCTGGTCTAATTAGCATATTACATTTTATTATTATAGATTACACAAAAAATCAAGAAATATGTATGTATATATACATTCATATATATACTTTTTTAAACTAAAAAATCAGTTAACATTAGTAATTTCATGGCTAAGAAGCTGCATGGTCGCGAGTTATAATCACATATCAGAAGAGAGTCCCAGGAGAACTTGAATTCATCTAAATCTGAGTTATGTACTGCTGATTTCTGAGAAGGACATGACCTCTAGATTAGACAATCAAGGCGTCGTTATTTTTATCAGATCTGCCAAGAAAAATCAATTGCTTCCTTCACAAACAAATTAAACAACAAACCTTTCCCAAGGAAGTTACACACATTTGTTTATGTAAGTTGAGGTTATTTTTGAGTTCCAAAATACTCACTTTTTCAAGTATGCATTATTAGAAATGAGTCTAAAAAATAAGATGTTGGTATTTTTAGGCAGAGAGAAATTTAACATATAACCAATGGTTGCTTCAGGTTTTGTAACCAGTGGTGGGAACTCCAACAGGACTGTGTTTAATAGAGTCCTTAGTTTATTATACCAAAGCAGAAAATGTTGAATCACTTGAATTACGAACATTCGATCTACTATAGAATTTTATAGGTCTCAATAGTCAAAGTATTAATTCCCGTGCCAATTGTTTCCTCTAAATCTATACCTTTACTAATATAACTGTATCTGCATATACTTACACTGAAAAAATGCAATATGCCCTGTATGTCTCATCTGTAAGTTTATTTCACATCTTCGGTTAAAATTGTCTACATAAGGGAAAGTGCTCTATGACCAAGAATTCCATCTAATAGAAAGAAAAAGAAAAATGACACAAATAATTATATTATTATAATTACACCTTATGATATGTACCTATAAGTATATTATTATAAACATTATACATTTTGATAGGCCATGATATATCATTAATGTAAAATGCATTCATAGAAAAATAACTTCAGGCTGAGGTTTAACAAACTGCAGTATATGAGTGAGGCATCAGGGGATGGCAAAACTCCAATTTTATTTATTTGTTTAAAGAAATTCTTGATAGCTTTCTACAATCCCACGCTATATTTGGATGCTTCTTGTGGCCATGTAACATGCAAAATTGCCGACAAAGCCTTGGCCTGTCCCTTTGCACATGCGAAAGTACCAAGCAGAAGACTGTGATGTTAGAAAACAGAACAATTCAGGCCTTCTGGTACGCCATCTTAAAAAAGGGAAACAAATCGCAGCAAAACTTTTTTCATGAGACAATGCAATGGTGTGTGTAAATCCATATACGGACACGTTGACACACATGTGCAGTTATGTTTAAGTCATGATGTAGGCTAATTATGTGGTGGTTAAGAGTGTTAGCTTTGTACCTGGGTGGAAATCTTTGCTTATGGTCCTATTATTTAACTTCTAAGCCCTTGTTTTTCACTTGCAGAATTGGTGAAAGGCTTTTTACCTTTAAAACACTTACAAACATGTTTGCACGTAGTGAAGAGTCATATATGTGAGTAGGCTATTGTTAGAAATGAAGTGTGACGTTAAATGGATTAATGCATATGATATGATTAGCATGCTGGCACAGAAAGTGTTTGTTATCTTTAATGCAAAATGCATTCATAGAAAAATAACTTCAGGCTGAGGTTTAACACCATTTTTGCTGGACTTTGTCTTGTGTAGGTGGAGTGCTGTTGCACTTTGAACTGCCTCTAGCATTCTGTAGTTATACATTGCTTGAAATGAAGATACTTGTACTCCTGATGTGATCCTGAAAATGGTGTTTTGCTGTTTCAGAATTTTCTCCAATGTGTGGTATCACATTTTACCTTAAAAATATCTTCTTCTGAGAAAGTGGAGAAATTGTGTAAAATATATATCAGGTCAAAAAATGTTTATTGACTAGCTAGTGAGTGGAGGCATCCCAAGATATAGTACTTCCTTGTGTAGGATTTAAATCCAGGAGGGAAATATAATAACTTAATACATGTAAACCAATATTATTGAAACTTCAGACTTTATATGGGACATTAATCAAGACAGCAGTTATATAATAGTATCATTGAAAGTACATAAAGACTTATTCTTTAGTGTTAAGTCAACTTTTACTGCTATCAAGCAAAGTTAATTTTTGTAGAAACACTCTAGTATAAAGCTCTGTGGTTCTGACTTCTAGGGATTTGTGATACTCTTAATTTCTTATAATAGCTATTTAATTTCCACCCTTTATTTTAAACGTTGGGTGGTTAGAAGGAGGGGATTACACTAGATTTCCACATCACATTGAGTGTAAATTCAAAACTTCCACTGGATTTCCAGAACTGGATATTGTTCCTGCCTGCCCTTGCTCTGTATCTTAAGATTCATCAGGAAAGTCTTTGTTGACTGCCAAATGGTGTGTTGACCTAAGGAAATGAGCCTTTAGCTACTGGAAATCCATTGTGCCAAGTACAACATTCCTAATGAATATGGAAGGAGAGATCATTGTTTAGAGCCCACCTTTTCACCCGCAGGAGTTGCTGAGTTCTGGCATTCCAATAGGGCTAAGGATGGTGAAGTGAGAAAAGACTCAGGAGACCACTAGAAAGTATTTTTTCAACTTAATTAGGTAATAACGATTTTCCAGGAAACTTTTTTTTCAGATTGAGATTTTCCTTAATATTGCTGATCTAAGATATTGCAAAAATATATATGCTTGGGGCTTTCATTTCAAGCATATCCCAACCATCACACTGCCCTCCTCACTTCAGCCCAGAGCCTAGCCATCATCATCTCTCCTAAGCCACTTGGAAGAGTCCCCTACTCACTCACTGTGTTCAGTCATTTCTACACACAGAAAGCTGATGAGTGATTTTCAAATGCAAGTCACATTGTGAAACTCTAATGCTAAAATCCCTCTCTTTGTTCTCCTTATTCAAATCGAAAGCCAAAGCCTTACAATAGCCCGTAAGTTCTGACATTATTTCTCCAGCTCTGCCCTTATTTGCTTGGCTCCCACAACCCTGCCTTCCATGTTGTGCTTTAAACATGAGTCCTGCTCCTACTCAGGGCCTTCAATACACTGTCCCCTCTGTGGGAACACACTCACTCCAGGTATTTACACAGCTCTGCTCTGCTCCTCACCTCCTTTAGGCCTTTGCTCAGCGAGGTTTTCTTTGACCACTCTATGTAAAAGCACAAGACTTCTCAACTCTAACAGCCCATTACACTTCTGTAATTTATTTTCTCCAGTATTGCCAACAGACATTATTACATAGTTTCCTTATTTATGTTATCTGACTACACTCCCAGAATATAAACTATTTGAAGATAGGGATGTTTGTCTGTTATATTCATTGCTAACTCTGGAAACTAGAAGTCAGTGGCCCATAGACAACACTCAATAAATATTTGTTGAATAAATAAATTGTGCTGGGGATGAAAGTCTTTCTAACTCGTACTGACTTATGAATGCTCTTGAAGACTAAAACAATGACCTTGACCTTAGAGTGTTAGCAAAATGTCTGAACTGTCTCCTCCCCTCCAGCCAAGGAGATCTGAATAAAGACATAGTCTAAATTGCCTAACTTGACATGGCATTTTAGTTCTCATATTCTGTTCCCTGTTATTACATTTTTCCTAACATTGAAACTGGCCACCTTATCCTGGTTATAAGAAACATTCTTATGAAAGACTCTGACATAAGAATGTGAAGGAGACAGATGCACACATTGCATCTAAGTCACGTTGATGGAAGCCCATGTAGAGTCCAATGAGGTTGTGGCAGACATCTACAATTCTGTACTGCTTCTTACTAGGCTTTCCAACCCATTGCTTTGCAAACATTTTTCTCACCTTGAGTACAAAACAAATACAAAAAAAAGATAGAAAGTATATATCAATAAAGAACTTAGACAATTTGTGTTGCTGGAAGGCAGATGAAAACAAATAAATTTTCATTTTATTCTAAGCATTTGGTAGACCTTTTAATGCACCAAGTTAATAGGGATAATTGATGTTGATTTATCTTTTCTATATGTAATTGGCAAATTGATTCACCATAAAATTCAATAGAGAAAGATAATTAAAGAATATTAATTCCTATTTAAGGTATTTGTAATACAGGCTGTCTGGTGTAATAAAAGGGAGATATGATATAAATTCACAAAGAATGATTGTGAACTACCTGTCAAAGTAAAAGTACAATATAAGTGATGACAAAAGTAACCCTTATGTAATTTTGTCAGACTTTCATTTTCCCATGAAATGAAATATTATATTTCTGCTCAATCTGAGGAGAAAAAAATTTATTTCCCTCAGGTAAGAAACAACAAATGAGGAACACAACAATATTTCAGAGTCAGGAAAGTTAAGTAGCAGAAAGCAATGTAATATATTTTGTATTCTAATTAGTACAAGATTTTGAGAAATTAGCATAAAGTCCTTATTTTCATTGTGAACATAATCACTTATTATCAAAACTAATATCTATATTCTTTCATTAAATTTTTTGAATTTCTAGTCTTTTATTACTTATACTCCACTCATAACTGACCTTTCTCCAGCATGACCTCTGATGATATGGACATTGTCCTCTTTGATTCAAAATTAGGACAATAAATAATATCAGTGACCACTCACGGGTGTTCTACCTAGTGTCAGGCAGGCACTATGGTAGGTACTTTGCACACTTAATCATCCAAAATCTTATAAGATAGATATTTCTATCCCTGTTTCATGAATGCAAAGCTTGAAATTTGGAGATTACAGTCCTAGAAAAGGGAGAGTAAAGCTGAGACTTAAATCAAAATCTCTATCATTCTAAATGCCGTCATTTTTTTCTTTATATCACAGTCATTTTCTCCACCTATTTTATGTAGTTTTTGGATGAAAATTAATTATCCCACATATGCATGGTAACACATGTTAGGGAAAATATATGTATTGCTCATTATGTGCAAGTCTGTGTTCAATACTCTCATATTATTTCAAAATAAAGGGGTGAGTCATTATCCCATTTTACAAGTGAGAAAACTCAATTGGAAAGAGGTTAAGTGTCAACAACTTTCACGGGGTTTAACTGAGATGCATGCTCAAATCTGCCTGGCTATCAACGGCACACCACTTACACAAAATCTGGCAGGAGAGTGAAATAACCACTATGCCTAGGAAATGAGCGTCTATTACTCTCATTGACTTAAGACTACTTTTGTCCTGGTTCAGGGAAAAGTGATCAAGTTGAGAATATAAGTGAAATTACAACCTTAGTAATTACTGTTCTAATACTTTATAATCCCTGATTCAGTCCTTATTGATATAGAAGTGAGCATTTCTCTTGATTTTTATGAGAAACAATCCTTGACTATGTTCCCAATTCAAATCATATGACTGTTAATTTAACAACAAAAAATTTTTTTCTAATTATTTGGTCTAATTTAATTTAGATTTAAACTAAAGTTTTTCTTCAAAATGTGTAAGAGATACATTTATGGAGAAGAATGAAGAAAAAAGTTTAAGTTGAAAAGTCAACTGAAAGTGTGACTATAGGACACCTCTATGTGTGCTGAAAAGTTTTTCTAGATTTGAAAACAACCTTCTTAGGACACGTCTATATTTTCCTCTTTCAAAAAAGAAGTAAGTGTGTTGCTCAGGTCAGCTACACAGATTCCAAATGGCAACTATTTTAATTGGGCATTTGCAGAGGTGCTGTATTCAATAACCACATGATGAGAGGCTCTGGGTCCCAGAAGAATCCTTATGCAGGAGAGGGCAGACCTGAAGTTGCTGTGGGAGTATTCACACTGGAATGTCTGACTTATTTGGGATTAAGATGAGATAATTAACATTCTGCAAACACAGCATTCAGGTTGAATTCACTTGGAAGCAGTAGTGAATTAGAACTAACCTCTGAATTTATCTCTTCTGGACAAAAACAATGAAACTGACATGGCTCGGTTGGTTCTGGCTTTGTCTGGATCCCACACAAACTCCCGTTGTCCCCTTCCGCACAGTCAGTCACTCACTTCAGCCGTGTCTTATACATTTTACTTCCAAGAGAAATAAGTGCAGAGAAAAGGAGAAAAAAAACACACAAACAATCAAGACTTCCCAAAAGGCTGTTTATGATTTATGTAGGTTTCATGAGCGGGATGAGATCATTCTTTTCTGTCCTCAGAATTTCCATTCACAGACCAAAAATGGGGAGCTGACTGATATTTCTCTGTATTATAACAAGTTCCAGAGGAAAACTTAAGTGTCACAAAGTCTTATGCATCAAAAATATTAACAGGAGAAAATTGTTGAATAGATAAAAATGTGTCTGCCATTTTATAAGTTATCTACCAAGTAACTATTATCTTCAGAACCTTCAGCAGTATTAGTGGAAACTCACAGTCCATTTGGACCTATCGTTCGCATGCATTAATTAGCATACAAAAGCTATGTTGTTTTTTATGTTATAAAACCCAGAACTGACTCATTTTTATCCATCCTTATGCTGTCACCACATCCTGCTTCTAAATGGGACCTTAAAGTGGGAACTTCTCACCTTGGGGATGCTCAATGAAATACTACCTTGCCCGTAAAAACTGTGTCTCACTCAATGACTGCTTTCTGTGTGGGCAATAGAGGTTATTGATAGTGTCTCCCCATCAAGTTCTCAAGTTATGTTTGGAATTTTTTATTGTTTGTAATCCTCATCGAAGGATATGTTTGTGTTGATTTTAGAGAAAGAAGAAGGGAGAGAGAAACACCGATGTGAGAGAGAAACATTTATCAGTTACCTTCCAAGCACACCCCACGAGGAGATCAAACCCAAACCTGGGTATGTGCCCTGACTGGGAATCAAACCCACCACCTTTTGGTGCACGAGATGACACTCCAACCAACTGAACCACACCAGCTAGGGCTTGGAGTTTAAAAGGCTAGAAAATAGTATAGGTATATGTTTACATCGGTGACAGAAGTTGAATCACTTACTAAATTATATCCTTAAGTTTTCAAGTTGTGACTTCTGATCTCTCCTTAATAAGAGGTGAATTTAAAAAATAAAAGGGAGACTAGTTTGTAGAAGTTGTGACAGAATCCAAGAATATTTAAAGAGATACATATTAAAGTACTATTGTACTATTTTCCACATAAAATATATATTTAACCTAAATTTTGACTTGGCAAGTCACGCAGAACGGGGCTTTATGTCTGGCTCTTAGAACTCTACAAGTTTAGATGCAAAAAGGCTGCTTTTCTCTGGCCACTCATCTAGATAGTGGGGCTTACCAAGATGACAAGCTAGCATTCTGATTTTCATTCAACCTTGGATTTTCTTCCAGTAAAGTCTTCATGTTATAGGCAAAGCAAGCTATTGATAAGTGACATGCTTGACTGTTTTCATTCCTGGAACTCTTTTGTTCTTTTGAATTTTGAGTAGTTCTTCTTATATTTTCTCCTCTCCCAGAAAGAGAATAATGAAGAACCAATTCAACCAAAGAGTCAAACTTCCACTATTCAAAGCAGTAGAGATAGATATCATCAATAATTTCAACCATGGGAGCTGCAAGCCAGTCAAGTATGGTCTCCTAACAAAATAGCCTAAAGTATACAGAGGAAAGAGCGTAATAAGCCACAAGCGCACTGGAACCTAATCACAGGTCACAGGCCTGGGAGATGACAAGGGGGAGTTGACCTTGACTCCCTTTTCAAGGAAAATGTTGATGTGTCATAGCACTGACAGGAGGAGTGATGAAGTAGCTGCTGGATGTGGTGCTTTGCTCTCTCCGGGGTCGCACCTGGCTGCACTCCTGTCACAGGCTGAGATTTTATAACGCGTCACAGGGGAGATGTTTAATTCTTCATAATACTTGGTTTCTAGTTATTGCCACCAGTTTGATTGTTAGACTTGCTAGTTTAGATTTAGAAACAAGAATGAAGAATGAAGGAAAACACTTCAGATCTCTGTAATGGCCCATTTGCTCTCCTTCCTCCAATACTGCCAACTCTGAAAGCTGACTCCCTTTTCATCCACCTGCAGTCTCAGTTCCACCCCAACCTCTGTGACCAATCCTTTTTATTGACAAACCGATGGGTAAACTGGATATGGTGTATGCAATGGAAAAATATAGCAGCCACACTAACATTCTCAGATTGTGTGTTCCCTCTGGTTGGAAAGGCTGCTGGTGAAACCACATTAACATAAGATTGTTGTGAGTTGAATAAAGTAATTATATGAATAATTAAAAGATACTACAATTAATGTATAAAATTATTATTAAATGTTTATAGTGTATAATAGATAAAATATATTTAATTGTAAAAGACAATAGAGCATATGGTAGAGGCCACCAACTTGCTGATGGAATGTTGTTGAGATCTTATGCATGGAGATTTAGGACATTGAAGAACTATCCCCACCATTAAAAGATTTTACCAGGAGATTATTTTCTATCTGAAGACAGGCTGACTTTCCTGGGAGAAGACTTGTCATTACAGGGGAAGAAAGGCAGAGTCAGCCTGAATCATTTCTACTCACAACCTTTAATTGCTGGAAGTGTCCTACAGTGAAGGCCTCACTTGGGCCGCTGAGTTTCAGAAGACACCATTTATGGCTATTTCTTTTATTAAAACGAGAACTACAACTAACTTTACAGTATTTCACTGATGAGCGCTTTACTTTCACAAGATTTTTATTTTACATTTGTTTATACAGTAATTATCCTCCATACCCTTTTGAATTTTAATTCTAAATGCAAATTTAATGATGCTTCTACTTGTGTCACCTTTCAAAGAGCTCTAAAAGGTTTATGAATACAACCTGATCTGCATTTCTCTTGCCTCCAATAACATTGCAGACAGGAGGCCTTTCTGACTTCTCCCAGAGCAGAAGATAGAGAATAAAAGATCAGATTACATACCCAAGTCACTTCTGGTCCAAAGGCCCCGGATTCCCAGACTGATTAAGCACATTTCTATTTGGGAGTGTGGTTGCTCTTTATCATCATATCCAGTTTGTTTCAAAGTTATACTTAGGCATTTTTTTGTTCTTAAGTAATATTTTAAAGTTTACTTTTAGAATTCAACCCTGAGACAAAATGGAAGACAATCACTTCTTGAGCAAGTAGAAAATGAAATCTTAGCAAAGTTTATAAACTAAAGAATTTTCCCATAACAGCATTTTAAAAAAATTTACCACCATTGCATTTCTAGTCCTCAATTTGTTCCTAATTTCTTATTCTTCCCATTTGTATCCTGAGATAAATACCCAAAGTTAGATGATTTCTACCAGCAAACAAAGCAAACTCCAAGAACTCCAGATTCATCACTAATTTCTTCAAGAGGCAGACTTTCTGGGAGGAGATGATGTCAGGTAACTGGTGAGGAAAGCAAAAAACTGCTTCTTCTTTTGTTTACAAAGAGTAAAAAGTTTAGCCATCCACAGACCAATGGCAAATGCAGCAATGCTTTCTCAAGTCTTTTGATCCTGAAAATAGTTATGCCTTTAATCTTTATATCACTATTCAGTTTGTGTCTCATCCCAGCACAGGACACAAATGTCTAGTACACAATTACAAGTTTCCTTTCACACTTCGCTTCCAGATTTTACATTTTAAGCCAAGTATTATTTTTTTTTCTATTTATTTCCCATTTTCATTATATTGAACAGAAAATTACAAATTTTTCTCATTGCTAGACTATTATCTGATTTATAGGCCCAGTGTTGCAAGATCAATAACATGCTCTTTGTACACAAAGAAAAGGAGATTGATTATTCTTATTACACTTGATTATTCAACCATTAAACAATTAAAATTTCACCATAGAAAAGAAAATAACTATGACAGTATAAAAATTCATATTTGCATGATACTTTGAAGCTATTTACAGCGATGAACACTCTATTACAGTTTCTCTTTGCTCATGATAGAGAGCTTTTAAGTATTTTTGAATGGAAGACACAGATTTTTTTCGTCCATCCCCTTACCATTGCTATCTGGAGGGATTAATGCCTCATAAAGATAATTAAATGGATGGATACTATGGCTGAGTAATTCCCTTCTGTCAGCCTACTGGCAAGAATGAAGTTGAGTTGAACCTTTAGTTTCCAAGGTTAGAGATAGATTAGATAAATGGGAAACAGCCACTCCTCCCATATCCTGTTCATGGAATGAAGGAAATGACTAAAATAGGGACCAAAGGAAATTTACTGCTCAAACATATCAAGGATTAGGTTCCGCAGTACTTAAAAAAAGAAATCCAAAACTATTGTAAGAATTCTATTTTCAAAGATGAATTATGTGATTCTCAAGTTTCTGAAAAACAATTTTATTTTCCAGTTTGAAATTGTCATTGAGTAAACATGGAATCATGTTTATCCAATGAAAACCTGTTATTTGGTTTACTCAGAGTAAATAGAATTATTAAAATGTCGCTGACTCATTCTCCTGTCTGCTGGGTGATTTGCTGCCTTTAATTAATAATAAAAAAAATATATACTCCTCTCCTAACACTGACTCCAAATTTTGTCAAAGATTGGTGTTATTTTATAGGATAAACGGAGAATGCATAGGTGTGATTTGAGCAGCTTTTCACATAGCCAACATGTGAAATTCCATTAAATGTACATGCTTGCTTTATTTTTTTAATAATGATAGGTGAAAGAATAAAGGAGAATATAGGAAAGATTTTCTGAATGTGCAAATCTATGAACTTGGAGTCCTTCTTGCAAAATTATAAGTCCACGGGCTCCTTAGGGACACCCAGTCCCACTAATGTCAAGGAAAAGATGCACATGGCTCAGCCATGTGGACCACTGAGGGAGGACCAGCTTCTTTGTTTATCAAGAGCCACGGAGCTGGGAGTGGACCTTCTTTGAAACTGTTTCCTTATGCAGATCTATAAATAATCCTTCTACAGCAACAGAGGGAAATTTGAGCCCATCCCTATTTTTAAAAGATGATGTACTCACTCTTATCATTTTTAGGATCCTCTTTATTCTCCCCTCCCATATTATCAGCACTGCTCTCTGTGTATGGGTCTCACGTCTCTCAATTATTTTTATTTTCAGCACAAGCCAGTAAGCAGTGCATGAGGCAAGAAGTGATGATGATAATGACTGATAAATCATAACAAATGAAAAAAGCCAGGTTTGTTTTTAGTTATTTTTAATTTAGTGTTAGAAATGGAGAAAGATGAATAGAAAAGTTCTTCCTGAAGGGTGGCAATAAACTAAGGAGAATGGATTTTTATGCATGATTCCTCAGTGTATCACCCCAGAGTTTTGACACATAAATAGGTGACAGATGTCTTTAATGTGTTGTAAGCAAAAGCACATCAGAGATACTTATGCTTGGAAATGAAAATACATTTCCTGAGAACCCCTCACCTGCCTCTTCGGAGTCACTCGCAGTGTGTACAGGTCTGGTGACTGAAGCTGTTCTCCTAGTTGTGTAATCTCGCCAGGGGTGGAGAGATAAGTAAAATATTTATAGACATGTATTTTCCTTACTTATTTACAAGAAATGCGTGTGGGGGCATTGAAAAAAAATTCACCGTTGTTTGCAAATCCAGTGCAGAATTGTGATGCTTTTATAGGTTTTTTATTCTAATGCTCTCTACTCCCACTACCTGGGTGAAGAGGGCTAGCAAGGACCATTGCAGTCCCCTTCACATTAATGGACCAGGGCATACGTCTTTTTAGCAAGTGTGGAATTCAAAATTATACCACTTGGGAGTTCAAACTCTACCACTTAATCTCTCTAGTCATTGTCTACTGTTCTCTTCTCTCCTCTTCTCTTCTCCCCTCTTACTTCTTCTGAAACAGGCAGTGTTGTCTGATTCTGGACTATTGGTCAGGAGTGGTGAGAGGGCATATCACTTATTTTAAGATTCTTGCCCTGCCAGTGTGGCTCAGTGGTTGAGCATTGACTCATGAACTAGGAGGTCACAGTTCAATTCTGGGTCAGGGCACATGCCTGGGTTGAGGGCTTGAAGCCCAGTGTGGGGTGTGCAGGAGGCAGCCCATCAATGATTCTCTCTCATCATTACTGTTTCTATCTCTCTCTCCCTCTCCCTTCCTCTCTGAAATAAATAAAAATGTATTTTTTTAAAAAATTCTTTGTAGCCACTGAGAAAACTTGGCAGAAACTAAGAGGACTCACTGAGATTGCAAATTTAAAACTGCATTCATGTTATGAATCCACAGGAAGAGGAATAGAAATGCCAACCATCACATGAAAAGATGTTTTACCTCACTCACAATAAGATGGAAATTAGAACAGTGTGATACAATTTTTCACCATTCAGACAGCAAAAGATGAAATATGCAGTATTACCCCATACTGGGGTAGATGAGAAAATGCTTAAAGGCACATTACCTTTGGATAACACTTTGGCACCATCTTTCAAAACTTAAAGCACACATGCTTTTGGACCCAACAGCTCCATTTCTAAGGACTTTCTCCTATAGATCTACTAATTTAATCAGGCAAAGATATGATGAATGCAAGGATGTTTAATGTAACACTTGTATATTACATTAATATCTAGATATATGCATTTTTATATATTTTTTTAAGTTGGGAAAAACCTCTTTGTTCATCAACAAGAGACTAGTTAGGTAAATTCTGACATAGCCATTTAATAGATATCATGACTGATTTTAATGTGTATACATATAGCTTTTATTATTTCAATGCATAAGTGAAAGCAAGATATATACACAAAGAACAAGCGCTATATAAACACAAATGTTTACAGTAGTAGCCTCTGGGGAGTGAGACTGAAGGTCAGGGGCATTTGGTTCTTTAAATTAAAAAAAAAATTGTAATGGAGTTAATAGTAATGTATTTCTTTTGGTCGAATCTGGTTTTCTGTATTTTTTAAATTTGTTTTGAACTTGAATAAGTGTCAAAGAAATGTCTTTATACTAATAAACTGGTGAATACAGTTTATGTGACATGTCATACTAGACTTTCTTGTGACCATAACACAATGAAAAAGTGCACCCAGCAAGCGCTTTCGGCCACATGCTGAGTCAGCTCCCGGAGACAATGACTTTGCTGATGCCTCAGGGCATTGCCCATAACTAGCTCCCCAAAGAAAACTGGGCTGCTGGTAAACAGCTCTCTCTAGACACCACGCATAAAGTCCAGAAAACCTACTTTCTTTATAATATAATCAAAGCTAAGTTATGTGCTTACAAAATGCCATATAATCTTGATTTAGTACTTCAATGTGTTTTCATTATTTGGCTGGGAGGGAAAGAAATTCTTGGGTAAAGATTTTTTGTTAAATGGGAATTTCTCTCTTTTTTGCCCCTGTCCAGGAAAATAGACTCATCATTAATGAAAATGACATTAGACATTTACATAAGGCTCTCAAGACTCAGAGCAGTGACATGAAATTTATAAGCTCTATTTTAGAATCACTTTATCTACTAATGATGCCTTGAAAGACTCCTCTGGTGTGTGTGCCCTTAGTAGCTTCTGACATGACTCAGACACTTAAATCAGAGAAAGTAAAGATCTCATAGTCTTGTGACCCCATTAAGAGTTTGTTTGATATCTGTTTTCAAAACTAACTGATTAAATCTATCTATCTATCTATCTATCTATCTATCTATCTATCTATCTATTGACTTATCTATCATCTATCTTACAGTGGTTCTCAACCTTCCTAATGCCACGACCTTTTAATACAGTTCCTCATGTCGTGGTGACCCCGTTTCATTGTTACAAATTGAACATAATTAAAGCATACAAATTGAACATAATTAAAGCATAGTGATTAATCACAAAAACAATATGTAATTTTATATGTGTTTTCCGAATGGGTCGTTCGATCCCCAAAGGGGTCGCGACCCACAGGTTGAGAACCGCTGACGACCCACAGGTTGAGAACCGCTGACTAAGAGCAACAGAGAAACAAAGAGAAAGAGAGAGAGAGAGAGAAAGGGAGAAAAAGAAAGAGAGAAAAGGGGATCCAGAGGAAAATAGAAGAAATTAAATAAATAAAGAGAAGAGAAATCAATATCTGTAAAAAAAAAAAAAAAAAGAAAGTGGAGTTATACTGTAAATTGATACTGCACTTTCTAACTTATGGTAAACATTTTGTCTCAGTCATTGATTCTACAGCTGAGGAACTGAAACCCAGAGGAGTTTCCCTAAGGTTATAAGGAGTCAGAATGATATTAGCAGTGACAGGAGATCCTAACTTTCCTTTCTCCACCTTTTATTTTATACTATTTATGTCATAAATCATAATAGTCATATATTAAAGAGTGAAATTTAAAAAAAATCAGCCTTGTTTAAGCAACAGAAGGGGCTAAGGATCTGAGTATACTGGTAGATATAAATTTTATGATTCTGTCCATTCAAACTTACAACAAATATTTTGGGTGCTTACTGAATGCAAAACATTGTGCTGGTTACTAGGCATATGATGGTTAACAACAGAGATAAGACCCCTGTGTTCATGGTATTTTACTTTATTTTAGTTCTACAATATTTAATTGCTTGGTAGAGGTAGGGTTTCTCTCTAAATAATAACCAGGGAAATCTTTCAGGCATCCTCCGTTGACCACATCGAATCATTGTGTCAAAGCTAGAGAACCCTTACATGTGTTAGTGTTGGTTTGTTGACCTGACTTCACATGGCCTTTCCCAACATTGATCTTTCCTGGATAGAGGATAGATCTCTCCTCCTTCACATTCCCTTTATGTATAACTTAAAGTATTAGACACTTTGCCTTAGTACAATACACATCTATTTCATTTTACTTAGACTTGTCTAAACCTAAACATGCACTGAGCACTTGGCAACAAGAACACACTGCCACCTTCCAGATGGACGGGCCATATGCTGCAAGGGCCTCCTGTGGTGCCAGTCTTCCTCTGCTCTAGAAAGCAAAGGAATCCATCTCCAAAATCTTCAGTGTTGACTCTAAAGCTGGTTGTTTTGAAGTCTTTGGGAACATTCTATTTTCTCTAAGGTCATGTTGACAAGTGCAACTTCACATCCGGCCCACTGGCAGCCTAAAAATACATCTATCTGGGTTTGGGTACCTTTAGGATATTTCCTCAAGAAATGTTGAAGGCTGGTGAAAGCGTTGGGGAAATGGAGGAAGGAAAGCTTTCTGGTGACAAAAAAGTTGTAGAATAAAAATGTACCAATTTGCCTGGTTCAAATTCTTTAATCATATTCTTGACTCATATTTCTTCATTTTTTCAGTGTCTGTCATCATGAATTTATGGTAACAACTATTACAAAATGACTTGACTTTACATCACATAAAAACTTTATCGAGACTGTTTTCAGATTAAACAATCTGATTAACAGAGTAAACTCTATTCTGTAAAACAAGCAAAAAAAGTGCTCAAGGAGGGATACGTGGTTTATTCTGAAGGGTTCAGTGAAGTCATTATTCCCCCAACCAAGAATGCAATTAAGAATAGCAAGGAAGTCTGCCCACTCTATAGGAGTTCTCTTTATCTGTAGGTTGACTCAGGTTTCAAAGGTGGGTCTTTTCATGTAAATTTAACTGTAAGAGGGCAGAGAGGATGTCTTTGCTGGAGTTCTCAGAGAATTGTGATTTGGATATTCAGTCAGGAAACTGCACTTTGTGTGTGAAATTGAAATGTGCAGTTGGGCTTGAGTCTTTTTTTTTCTGTTTTTCTTTTTTTTTAATTGATTAAGGTATTACATATGTGTCCGTATTCCCCCATTGCCCTCCACCCCACTCCCATACATGCCCTCACTCCCCTGCTGTCTCTGTCCATTGCTTATGCTTATATGCATGCATACAGTCTTTTGGTTAGGCTTGAGTCTTTAATGTGAAAAATATGTGTCCAAAATTCTAACTAGCTGAGTTTTAAATATGACCCCACTGTTCATTTTTTAAATAGGTCAATTATGCCTTCTTATTTAAGGATTCTTATTTACCTCAACAAACAATTTTTTAGGATTTTAATCAGGAACAAAATAGTTCTTTGTTCAATAGGGGATTAAAATTAATGAGTCTGTTTCTAATAGCCAAGGAATTTACTGGGAGAAATAGACAATAAACATTCAATATCTCTACCAAGACACACACTGAGTTGAATGCTAAAAGAGGGGCACATGAATGTTACAGAAGGACAAAAGTGGCAGAAATTAAATTTGATTAAAAATAGAAAGGATGACTTGAAGGAAAATTAGAATTTCATCAACCATAATGTAAAGGTCTTCTGAGAAATGACCTCTAAAGGAAGACTTTTCCAAAATTTCAATTAATTAAATGGGTTCAATTAGAAAGAAAATATTAAAATCTCTTTTAATATATTTGAACTATTTGGAAATTTTATTTTTTCTAATATGCAAAATATTTTTATTCAGTAATGTGTGATGATTGTTTTTATGTGTCAGCTTGACTGGGTGCCCAGATATCTAGTCAAACATTATTCTAGGTATGGCTGTGAGGGTGTTTTTGGATGGGGTGAACATTCGAATCAGGAGACTGAGTAAATCAGGCTGTTTTCCCTAATGTAGGTGGGCCTCATCCATCAGTTGAAGGCCTGAATAGTACAAAAAGGCTGACCTGGGAGTAAAAGGGAACTCCATATACCTCACTGCTTGAGATGTATGTATTTAATTCGCAAATTTAAAAAGCATATGTTGGAGTTATACAAAACCGCTCAACGTTTTCTCCTAATAAAGATGTTCAAACTGTACTACTCTTGGATATTATTTCTTTTTATTTGAAAAATCAGGAAGTGATAGTTAACCATTGCCCACAGATATTATTTCTTTTTTAAGAAGTTATTTTTACCTTTCCTTAAGACTTTCTTTACTCAAATGCTACCTTCAGTGGCTCACTGGCTGAAACTTAATAAGACCTAAATACAAATAGAAAATGAAAGAGAAATGATTCAAAACACATAACCCTTCACCCCACACACCACCATTACCACCACCACAACAACCACAACATACAAACAAATCAAGCTTTTAAATGACAGATTTCTGAAATAATCAAAGCCCACATGCCTAGAAGAATTTTAGACACTGTCCTGTGCACACTGCACCTTATAAAATAATCACAGTTTACTACAAAACATCTTTACAATTGTCATCTTTGCAGGTAATGTCAAAAAATTAATTCTACTTTTGTTGCTTGCTAAGTATCTGTCAGTGAGTGAAGTTTTCTTGTTTTTAGGATATAATAAGGAGGATTATGCTGCTGACACAGAATCACAGTGCATGACAGGGGTTGAGATTTCACTATGTAAGGCAAGAAGTAATA
Organism: Myotis lucifugus; assembly: GCF_000147115.1. Classification (NCBI taxonomy): domain Eukaryota; kingdom Metazoa; phylum Chordata; class Mammalia; order Chiroptera; family Vespertilionidae; genus Myotis; species Myotis lucifugus. Next base: position 514,555 of record NW_005871177.1, on the reverse strand, counting down.
TTGTCCTCATATTGAACCACTTATGGTAATGCTTCCTATCTAATAATAGACAAACATGGTAATTAACTGTACCTTCACTACGCTTCCCATTGGCTAATCAGTGCAATATGCAAATTAACCCAACCAAGATGGCGGCCGGCAGCCATGCAGCTGAAGCGAGCAGGAGGCTTGCTTGCTCCAGTGATGGAAGAAGCCAAGGTTCCGCGCCTGCCGCGGCCCAGCTCTGAGCTCCGAAAGCAACAAAGTTTCAATTATAGAAGCTAAACAAACCCCAGATACCTGCTTTCAGCAGGCCGTGGCCTCAGAGCTGGAGCAAGCAGGAGTGGCTCTCAGCTCCAGTGATGGCAACAAAGTTTCAATTATAGAAGGTAAATAAATCCCAGAATTTAAAAAAAAAGAAAAAAAGGAGAGGCTGGGAGCTTCAGTCGCTGGCCAGCCTGAAAATGGCCCGCAGCCCCTCACCCAGACTGGCCAGGCACCCCAGTGGGGACTCCCACCCTAAAGGGGGTGTGGCCAGCCTGAAAACAGCCATCAGCCCCTCATCCAGGCTGGCCAGGCACCCCAGTGGGGACCCCCACCCTGAAGGGGGTGTGACCAGCTGCAAACAGCCATCAGCCCCTCACCCAGGCTGGCCAGGCTCCCAAGCGGGACCCCCACCCTGATCCTGGACACCCTTCAGGGCAAACCAGCCAGCCCCCACCCGTGCACCAGGCCTCTATCCTATATAGTAAAAAGGTAATATGCAAACTGACCCTAACAGCAGAAAGACTGGGAATGACTGGTCACTATGACACACACTGACCACCAGAGGGCAGATGCTCAATGCAGAAGCTGCCCTCTGGTGGTCAGTGCACTCCCACTTGGGGGAGCTTTGCTCAGCCACAAGCCAGGCTGATGGCTGCCAGTACAGCAGTGGTGGTGGGAGCCTCTCCTGCCTCCTCAGCAGTGCTAAGGATGTCCGACTGCAGCTTACATCTGCTCCCTGCTGGCAAGTGGACATCCCCCAAGGGCTTCCGGGCTGCCAGAGGGATGTCTGATTGCCATCTTAGGCCCAATCCCCTGGGGACCAGGCCTAAGCCAGCAGGTGATCATTACCCGAGGGGTCCCAGACTGCGAGAGGGCACAGGCCGGGCTGAGGGACCGCCCCCCCCCCCAAGTGCACAAATTTTTGTGCACCGGGCCTCTAGTTAATTATAAACATAACAGTCATATCATAATTGTATGTACAAATAAGAGAAGATATATTTGTGTTATTGGGATAAGAGATGTGATAAAGTAATCTAGGTCAAAAATAAAACAATGACAGAGAAGTAAACTCTAAAAAGACAGGATGTGTTTGGAAGCCTGAGGAGTCTGAAGTATCTACTAGTATATGTGATGTTCAAAGGGAGTAGTGGTAAAAAAAAAAAAAGGCTGATAAATATGAAGGAAACATACTGAGTAGATTCTTATCTGTCATGTAAAGGGATTGTGCGATATTTTATAGACCATAGTTCTCAACTTTGGGACGAGGTATCTGTACTAGAATAGTATCAGGGAAGATAATTATGTCATTAAAACAAACTGGGAAAATGCATTTCCTATAGAACACACTGAGTGTGATGGCTCCACAGAACACCTGGGAGGAGGTGTCCAATGTGAAGCTGAAAGTATGGGATTGAGGGCTGGGAACAAAGATTTGGAGACACAGATCTGGGGCTCACCCTCACAGAGTTGATAATTGAAGCCATGGGAACCCACGAGATCCTGTACAGCATTTCATCTTCACTCCTCCTAGACAGCTACAGAAATTGTCTCTGTGGGAAGACTTTCCATGGGAATTTATAGGCCTTTCATATGCGTCAGTGAAAAAGGCTTTGCTTTAAAACGAAAAATTGCTGACCTTTACTGTAGACACTGTCATGGGACAGTGATCTTTTTCCTCTAGTTATTTCAGGGGAGTATGGATGACAGCACGCTAAGCCTATATTTAGGCAGCATAGATCAAGAATCCAATGGAGCCCAGCAGATGTGGCTCAGTGGTTGACCATTGACCTATGAACCAGGAGGTTGAGGTTCAATTCCCGGTCAGGGCATATGCCTGGGTTGTGGGCTCGATCCCCATTGTGGGGTGTGCAGGAGTGATAGATGTCTCTCTCTCTCTCCTTTCTGCTCTGAAATCAATAAAAATATTTTTTAAAACAATAATCCAGCCCTAGCCGGTTTGGCTCAGTGGATAGAGCACTGGCCTGCAGACTGAAGGGTCACAGGTTCAATTCCCAGTTAGGGCACATGCCTGGGTTGTAGGATCCATCCCCAGTATGGGGTGTGCAGGAGGCAGCTGACTAATGATTTTCTCTCATCATTGACGTTTCTACCTCTCTCTCCCTCTCCCTTCTTCTCTGAAATCAATAAAAATACATTTAAAATAATAATAATAATCCAATGGAGAATAAGGAAATATTCATTTTAATGCTAAAGTTAATTTTAATAAGCTATTTCCTACGTCTGTGTGAGAAACAGATCTCGTGTGATTCAGGTGAATTTTCAGCAGAACAGAGTCGGTCATTAGTCAAGGTTTCTTATCACTTGCATATTCTGTTCACAATGTCTCTGGAAGCAGATTTAGAAAAGCAAATCACTTTTATAAAACCATGCATCTGATTATCCTGGTGCCTTGAAATAAGAAGTTTTTCACTTCTCCTAAAGTCTGTTTTGGATGTTAAACATAATGTTGTTTGGAAGAAATGAGACGAGAACCCCAGTAGAATACATGCTTTTAAAATGGAATAAAGAAAGTATCAAAGCTCCATTGTTTGTTTTCTCAAAATTATAATGAATTAAGTTTTCCTATTTGTTTTGCTGGAATTTTGTACTAACTGTCCATCTTTGGCTAATATGTTCATTATTCCTATACGCTGGTATTAGTTGGTCTTCAGACATCTGGACGCTGTCATCTGTCACATTTCTCCCATACATGACCTTTAAAACAGTGCACTTTTTAAAAGGGCCGAGGCTTTTGGTTAGTATCCATAATCACTTCACAGGATAAACAGACCTGAGAAATTTAAGTTTTCTGTATAAATTTTAGTTTATAGCCTGTTAAGTCGGGGCTGTTATGGGCATTAAAATCACTGAAACTACGTTAGTACTTAGGAAAATAACTGAAAGTAATATTAAAATTTTATATGTACTGAGGATAATAGGGCTTTCACAGTTTTGTAGGCATGAACCATATCTGGTTCAGACACTTGGGAGAATATTTTTAAGAAAATATTGTAAAGGAGAAAACCATAGATATAATTTATTTAGATTTTCCAAGGGATTTTACTAAAGCACCACACTAAGGGGTTAAAGAAGTACAACGTGATCGCTGCTATGTATTTTAAAAGTGGTTGTCAGCCCAGCCAGTGTAGCACAGCTGATTGAGCAAAGTCCCATACACTGAGAGATCACTGCTTCGATTCCCAAACAGGGCACATGCTGGGGCTGTGGGTTTGAGGCAGGAGGCAACCAATCATTGATGTTTCTATCTCCCTCCCTCTCCTTTTTTCCCCCTAAAAATCAATAAAAAACATATTTTAAAAATAAATAAATAAAAGTGGTTGTTAGAGAATACTTGTAAACTTGCAAAATGTAGTCAATATTTGGTCTGAAAAGTTTCGGGCAATTTAAAGATGTGCCTTGAGCTTATTGTTGATGACTTCTAAGAAAAAGTGAACTAATAATCTCTTAAAACTATGTCCCGACACTCTGGTCTACTCACTAAGAATATATCTGATTTTGGTTAAATAGGAAACAAAATAAAAATTTTAGATTATATATATTTTAAAGAATAACAAGGAAAGAAGCAAAATATGACACACAATTTTTAATTAATTATTTTTATTTTGAGGTAATTATAGATTCACAGAAGACATCATACTGAAAATCTATGTATGACACACACACTTTTAATAATTCCAATGTCTTGCCCTAGCTGGTTTGGCTCAGTGGATAGAGCATCGGCCTGCGAACTGAAAGGTCCCAGGTTTGATTCCGGTCAAGGGCACATGCCCGGGTTGTGGGCTCAATCCCCAGTGGGGGACTTGCAGGAGGCAGCCAATCCATGATTCTCTCTCATCATGGATGTTTCTATCTCTCTCTCCCTCTTCCTTCTTCTCTGAAATCAATAAAAATATATTTAAAAAAATAAAATTAATTCGAATTCTGAAAAATAATTATCAAGAGTTCATGTCAGATGGCACTCAAATATTCAAGTGAAATTCAATTTCAAAATGGTGCATATTAAAGGTCAATGCTCCTTTGTGGCTTATTAAAATTAGAATCTAATTGTGACTATGTGATACAGATTTGAAATAGATCTCTTGCTTTAATTCTATAATGGAAATCTATAGTGGTTAGTCCTCCCTTTCTGTGGTAACATCTTCTTGATTTCCTTTTGAGTAATTTTATCTCCCCAGTAGCCTGTTCTATTATTGGACTGCCAATCAAAGTGCCCTCCCACCCCCAACCACCAGGAGTAGGCATAAGACCCAAGAAAACCCAATCAGACTCTTTTAAACAGAATGGCACCAAGATAGAGAATGCAGTCAGAGTTCAGGCATCTCAGCTGTGACTCACTGATAAAATTATCAGCTAATTACTGTTGTCCAAATTCCAGAGTAGCCTTAACTCCAGATCTTCCTAGGACCTCCTCGTTCATCAGCCTCTTTGACTTACTAAGCACCAGAATAGCTTTCTTGTAAATTCCCTGTTTGCCTAAATTATACTAAATCATTCTCTGTTGATTGCAACCACAGACTATTACTGATAAAAATTAGTCTGTCTCCCCTTTAATAATTCAATATATTTTTATTATATAAGCGATGTGTCTTAGTGTAGAGAATTTGAAAATGCATGCAGAGTATAAGAAATATAAAAATACTCTGGAATTTTCACCAATCAGAAATACCTACTGTTATTTTCATTTCTTCCCTTATGTTTTTATGTGTACATGTGTCTATTTATGTTAAAGAAAATTGAGATTGTAATTTAGTTATAATTTTCTATTTCTTATTTTTGCAATTTGGTTTAAATCATGATAATTTAGAAAAATGCTATGCTTAAAATTGTTGTTACATTTAATTCTTTGAACATATTAAACTTATTAAAATATATCCAAAACACTGCTGGGGATACCAATCTTCATTCAGAACACTTTTTGCATAAATGTAATTTATTTTTAGTAGGAGCTAAATTATGTTCTCAGATTTTTATGTTGAAGTCTTAACCCCCAATACATCAGAATGTGACTTAATTTGAAGATAGGGCCTTTAACAGGTGATTAAGTCATGAGGGTGGGGCCTAATCCAATATGACTGGTGTGCTAATAAGAAGGGGAGATTTGGCCGAAACCGGTTTGGCTCAGTGGATAGAGCGTCAGCCTGCGGACTGAAGGGTCCCAGGTTCGATTCCGGTCAAGGGCATGTACCTGGGTTGCGGGCACATCCACCATGGGGGATGTGCGGGAAGCAGCTGATCGATGTTTCTCTCTCATCGATGTTTCTAGCTCTCT
>NW_005871177.1:379266-495769 GCF_000147115.1 Myotis lucifugus | reverse complement strand
AGTTATGCATCTTAAAGAACAGTTCAAAATAGACTTTTGCAGGAAGTAAAGCAGTTGATTTTATTTATGTACTCGGTGAACAGTTAAGGAAGGGTAATATTTACATAACTATGTTTTATGCTTATATTATAGTCTCCTGAGACAGAAATATTTCAACTCACATAAGTTATACCAGATATTAGCAATTTCCAAAAATTTATGACAAAATGACTACAATGTGTCATTCTACTTCTTTTTGTCTCTCTTTCCTTATTTAAACAACTGTTTTTAATGTTTGTTGAAGGAAAGATTTGCTGGGTATATATTAAATACCAGACACTTTGGTAGACACTAGATGCCACAAAAAGAATTACAAAAGCCAGAGTCCTTACTCTTGAACAGCTTATAATCAAAAGAAGAAGATACAGCCCAGGAGAGACAGGAAGTCAGAATGCACAGTATTATGTGACAACAGATGTGACAGAAAGTTGTACAAAGTGCTAAGGGTACCAGGGGCAGTTCGCTTATGCCAGAGGAGAGAAAGGGGGAGAAGTATTTATTAAAGGCTTTCAAAAGACTCCACCTGAATTATGGATACAGGGGAAGGGAGAGGCTTGCAGTGTAAACAAGGGAGATACAAGCTCTATGCTTAGAGGGATCCACAAGGGAAAAGAGCACAAAACAGGAGGAATCCCATGGTGTTCAGAAATCCATAATGCATCAGTATTGCTGAAAAGAAGAATGAAAGGGGTGAAGAAGAAAGTGAGAAGGCTAGAGAGAGAAGCAGTGGTCAGATCACAAGGGGCCTGAGGAATTTAGACTTTTCCTGAAGGACACAGATAGAGAATAATGAAAGATTTTAAAGCGAAGTTGTGACACTGTATCCGATAGTACTTGAGTTGTCTTTCCTCTTGAGGACAATCAATCTGTTTGCAAAAAACTGTAAACAGTTCTGTATGACATGATTCTGCCTATCCCCACCCTGCCTTCCCACAACAATCCAATCTACCACTAAGGTCACTCGATCAAAATTCAGACAATGTTATCTCTATTCGGGATTTGACATTCTGACTGAGAAACTATGTCCAAAGTAAGCTGAACGATGGAGGCTGCTGGGTGGTCCTATGCTTGGAAAAGCAGAGAAAGTCAGGAGATATAGAGACAATTAATCAAATAGCAGAATAGCTGGTAAGAAAATGAAGCTTGTGATTATGTCCAAGTTGTGAATTCCAGTCTAGAAGAAAAAAAAAGATATGGAAAGTATCAAGGATGTCAGTAACATTTGGGATGTAAAGCAAAACTATGAGCCAAATTTCAACATATTCAATGAAAGTGGAGATAACTGCTATAGCCCACTAATAGCCTCCAAAAAAAAGTTTTTAGTAGGAGTCAACATAATTCATATAGATAGCAATGGAAGTCAAGGGATTTATGAGATATGAAAAAATGAGGATATAAAAAAGGAGTGCAGTATGATCATGGAAGAACCATATTCTTCTTAAAGCCAAGTATTGCAGAGAATAAATTATGAAAAGGATACATATGTAAAAGAATTTATATGAATGTTTTAAGAGATACAGTATATACAAAATAGATTATATTTCATATAAGTTTTCACTTGTCCATCTCTTTTAAATTTAATTACATTCTCAAACAGAACACCATTATGTCAACCTGAAAATTTTCCTTAATGTTAAAATTGATCTAGGACACTACAATGTTTTAGTTTTAAATTAGCTTTTCTGTCAAATTGGTATCAAAATCTTGGAGAGAGTTCTCAGCTTAACAATTTATTTTCTCTTTAATGCTACACACTTAATCATTTCTAACATAAGCAGAAAAGTAAAGGAGCTAATTGACTTTCTTAGGATAACTTTTGGCTTTTTTAATTCTCTTACATCTTCCCTGACTTTTTACAGGAAAGAGAAAAAATTGCAATAAAGTTATTCAGAATGCTTAAAACATAGTCTTTTCTCTGTTAAGGGTAGCTTTTCCAGACAGTTTCTAAGATTGTTCAAATATCTATGATGTTTTCTCTCCATCTATCTTCAGCTGTTTTCTTTATTGCCTTCCACCAGGCTCAAGTCATTTTCCTTCATGATCTCTGACAGGGTGTTATTCTTATAGAAGTCCCATTTTTCTCAAACTCTTACAAGAACTAACTTTTAAAAATATTGAAGCAAAACATATCAGCTTTTTCCAAGTGGTTCTTCAATCACCTAATTTGCCACAGTGTCTAATAAATTCTTTATGAAGACACAATTCCAAAATCAAACTCTCAGAGACTGCTATTGTTCTTAAACTACCTAAAGTCGGTTTTGTTTGCCAGCATGAACTTTCCATTGCTAATCTCTTGGTAAGTGTATTCTTCACATTTTTATTCCCATACGTCTTTCATGGACAACTGAGCATTTTCTGGTAATTTGTGTGGAATCTTGTGTTCTTTTCTCATTTAATGTAATCATGGATATTATGCCTGAGAGAATCTTACTTCTTCCCATGACTTAAAGCTATTTAAAAAATCTAAATGATTCCCCTATTATGATACTAATGCATTCTCAAATCTTTTTGCATTTGTTCTCTTCTTCCCTACTTTTTACTCTTATTTCTTAATTCTGAATATCCCACCTTTTTATACCCTTTAAAATAGATGAGCTAAATGGTGAATTACATAAGTCTTTTTCTTTGCATATAATAAATACAGAGTAAATGTGTTCTCAAATAGCTATATTTAAATCTTAACACTTAACACAGTATTTAAATCTTAACACCCCTTAATGCCTATATAAAGTAGTGGGGGCATGTTCTTGTCACATATCAAAAATCAAGACTAAAAAAAACATCTGCACAAAGAACTAAGCTGAGAGATAGAGAACATTAAACAATCTAGCCAAGCCTAGAATTCTGCAGCTTCAAAAAACAAACAAGCACAAATATGAACAAACACCATGGAATGGAATATACATGCTTGCATATTTGTCCCTATGGTCCTTTAACATTCACTGCAGTCACTTTAACACTCTGTGGATTTAGCTCACTTCTACAATCCTCAAACAATGCTGTTTGAAGGAAGGGGAAGTCAAAGGAGCTCAAGTCTCACTAGCTTTGCTTTTGCCTTGCTCAGACCTTATTTCCTGTCTTCGTATGACTTATTTATGGTCACCCAGGAGACGGACATCACTCTCTTGTCGCTCATCCCCAATGTCTTGATTGGTTCCTTCTCACTATCCCATTCTCGGTACTAGTTTTTTGCCTTATTCTCCAATCTTTCCAGAGACTAAACTATTTTCCCTGAGCTATATGCAATCACACCTGCCCTATAGCCTTCTGTATTGGTAACATTCTGCTGAACGCCTCCCTGATGTCTTGGTCTGTTTAACTCTTTAGCTCTTTGTCTGAATCCAGTGTTCCCCCAAAAAGTGACTTTCTGACTGCCAAACCCAAGTGACAACCTGCTCCTCTGGCCTCCCAGTGCTGACTGCCCTCTCTCTGGTCTGTTGTCATGTTCACAGGATACTCTTTCTAACAGTGCAGGACTGGTTTTGAAATTATAGTCACAATCTATGTTATTACCCATTGAACCAGTGATTAGTTGTTTCTTCTAAGCAAGAGAATAGAGAAAGATATTATATAAAATAAAAATTGTAAAATCAAAGCAGAATTGCTATAAGAAAAATGAAGCAGTTTATATGGGAAAGAAAATATAGCATTTTAGCAATGTATAATGATGTTGCATTATTACTGTCAACATTTAAATTTTCACAATGATACTATAGTAAGAATAGTGTCAAGCATAGTGAAATGAAAATAAAACCTAAATATTTAAATGGTTACAATGTGAGTTTAACTTAAAATAAGATAAATAGTTAAGATATAACCTTGTCACTACTGAAAATTATTACATAAAATAAATTGAACTGAGACTCAAACAGATATTTGTAAATCCATGTTTATAGCAGCATTATTTACAAAGGCCAAAAGGTGAAAGCAACTCAAATGTGCATAAACAGATTAATAAACAAAATGTGGCTTATACATACAATGGAATACAGGGTGGGACAAAAGTAGTTTATAGTTGTTCATATGGAAAATAATACAATAATCCTATATAATAAAGAGGTAATATGCAAATTGACCCTCACACCCTTGCATCATCACAAGATGGCCATCCCATGTCATCACAAGATGGCCACCCCCACGTCATCACAAGATGGCTGCCACAAGATGGCCGACCCACCTCGTCACAAGATGGCTGCCCCCACATTGTCACAAGATGGCTGCCCCCACGTTGTCACAAGATGGCCAGCAGGGGAGGGCAGTTGGGGACAACCAGGCCTGCAGGGAAGGGCAGTTGGGAACGATTGGCCAATAGGGGAGCAGTTAGGTGACAATCAGGCCGGCAGGGGAGTGGTTAGGAGGTGATCAGTTGGCAGGCAGAAGCGGTTAGGGGCAATCAGGCAGGCAGGCAGGCAAGCAGTTAGGAGCCTGTAGTCCTGGATTGTGAGAGGGATGTCTGACTGCCGGTTTAGGCCTGATCCCACAGGAATCTGGACTAAACGGGCAGTCGGACATCCCCCGAAGGGTCCCAGATTGGAGAGGGTGCAGGCTGGGCTGAGGGACACTCCCTTCTCTCCCCTCCCATCCCATGCATGAGTTTCGTGCACCGGACCTCTAGTTAACTAATAACAATTGTTAGACTAAGTTTTCCGAATTCATCTTATTACACCTTTGCTTATGATTCAATAACTCCCTACTAACTCGGAAATAAATTCTTGGTAAACTACTTTTATTCAAGCATTTACCCTCTTATATCTAATTAACACAAACCATGTACTTCAATGGACAATTGTTTTCATAAAAAATTCATGCATTCTAATTCTGGGCTTATGCACAGGCTATTACTAGGTACTCCTTTCTAGAAAGCCCTTCTCTGATTCCTTACTTGTCCAGATAATATAAAATCACAGCTCTAAGCTTGAAAACATAACTCTCTCTGAATTAGCCACCTCACTATCCTTAACCTGATTTTAAAAAAGAGAACATTATCTGCCCCTAAAAATGCTCTCTATATTTTGTTCCAGTCATTTCCACCCACAAGAGTAACCACTTCCTGACTTCTGATACTGTAAATTACTTTTGCCTATTTTTGAATTTCATATTATTTAAATTGCTTGTAGTTGTGATCTGCTTATTCTCATTGCCTTTTTTATTATCCCATTGAATAAATATACCACAATTTTATTTTTATTCATTCTACTAGAGATGGCAAGTGAGATTTCTCTAGGGCCATGGACATTCTTGTACATGATTTTGGAGAGCATGAATATGTATTTCTATTAGATATCATCATTTGAATGGAATATCTGGGTCTACCAAGATGTCTTTATTTTCCTAAGGAGAATAATAACTACCATCCAATGTAAATCCTTTTAGCACTTAACAGTCACTAAGTTTAATCACTTATTTGTGCACTTGACTCATCTTCATCTTCACTCACTTATTTCCTATGTTTATTTCTTCTTTTCCCAATAAGAATCTAATTTCCCAGAGAAAGACATTGGATCTTTCATTCTCTAATTTATAAACATGGTTAGCTCCTTCCTCTTCTCTTTGACATTAGGCACTGCTTACCCCTGGACACTTTTGCATCTGATTAACTTTTCAGTCTCGCCTCCCAAATTCCCTATTTCCCTAGTTATCTGTTGTTGATCCTTCACTTTGAATGTCATCCTTTTTTTTTTTCTTTTTTGAGTACTCCAAGGAGCATCTATCCCTTACAAATTGGTCCTAAGTAATATTCCTAATTTCTCAGGCTCATCTTTACCTAGGATTTAGTCCTTGTTTTTCCTTTGCTCCATGACTGATAGCCTCAGGGCTGTCTCAGTGGGAGGGGAGTTCAGACATGTTTTAAGTGCCTATTATTGGAAATGCATTAAGTTATCCTCAGTGAGGGATATAACTATGAGTAAAAACAAGGTGCACAGCCTCTCCTCAGAAATAAATCTAGTTAAACAGATGCCAAGTAAATTTAAATAATGATGTCTGATTGGTACTGCTAGAAGTGATAAGCAATGAAAAGATTATGCAGCTCAATCTTATCCAAGATAAAAACAACACAAAGTCATAACCTTAGTGTAAGTAAATCCAAATTATTTTCACTTTTCCCATAATGACAACATTATTTTTAAAATATACATATATCTACTATGAAATTATTAAAATAACAATTCTCATACTTTTATAAATTAAGACACACCTGTACCTCAGCCCAGCCTCTCTGGAAAATACAAAGGCAAACACTTCTACATTAACAGTCTGTTGGAGAATGTGAGCTTAAGAAACAAGAAGCAGTGGAATGGCAACTGAGGCAGAGGAGGGGGGACATATATAAGAGAGGTTATTGCAAAATAGCCAGTTTCCTGGCAAGTTGTTCAGTTCATAGGATGTTTTCATAAAAGCCAGATATGTATAGTCTCTCAGCTCCAAACAGTCTGCAGTGGTGGGGTGGAAGAGATGAGAACTTATTTATTGACTCCCAACTTTCATTGGTCCAAACTCCTCCCATGAGGCATCTACTCTCTCAAACTTCTGGGTTGCATGTGCATGAATGCCAAGTGAACCCTGTACTATGCCATGTCATAGTGGCATCAGGGAAGCTTCAGAGCAGGAAATGAAGGTACATAGCATGATGTGAGGCAAGGAATTCTTGGAGCTTGTATGTGAGCAGCAGGTGCCATCGGGAGCCTTCTGCAAGCAGGTCTAGATCTGTAGTGGGGTTGGTGGTTGCACAGCTTTGAGAATAGTGTTAGCTGCTGCTAACGTTCTCACCCAAAGGCAAAGCAAGTGCATGATTCTGAGGTGTCATAGAAACAAGAATTCCCTTTTGGACTCATTCATTTCTCCTAATGACATCCATGTCTCTCCTTTATAAAGATGCTCTCAATTCTTCCTGGGTTAGAAAGTGCAAGTCTAATTCATCAAGGTGGCAGAAAATGTTAACCTTTCAAAGAACCTTAACAAGAGTTAGCAAGGCAGGTTTCCAGGATTCACTTATACAATGGGTTCTTAGTCTGTAAGTGATAGTCATCATCTCCCTCCATCACTGACACCCCCTTTTCAGATTGTTCTTACTCTCAGCTAACACCCTTGCTGGCCTGGACTGCTAGCCTAGTGGGATGACCCAGATCTTCATCCCCAAGAGGTTTAAGCTCATAGTTGCTTTGCCCTTGTCAAACTGCGGTAGCTACAATTGCCCATTCATGGTTTTCATTTGACATAGGAGTGCCAAGAGACACCACAGTTAATTCTCTGTTCACAATACTCCTCCTCCTGGTCTTCATTGTATAGCAACAATCCTAGCTCCTTATTGCAATCAGGCTTGATTATCCCCCCTAGTACAGTAACTCCTTTCTTTGTCTAAAAAGAGGCCAGAAAACACCAGCAACTTCTAGTTCAGTGTAATTTACATTGTATTCCCTTGCACTCCTCCTGTGAGTGCATATATTGTGCATCCCAGGAAGTAACATCCTAATCCCCCAGGGTGCTCTCCTCTACTTAGCACTTCTGCTAAGCCTTTCCCCTTTTTATCAGCTGGCTATTTCTGGATTATAGGGCACATGGTAAATAAGAGAATGCTATAGTCCGGAGCCCACAGTTGCACGCCCTTGGCTTTAGAATGGGCCATTGGTCAAAGATGTTGTGGAGAACACTATTTTCATAGATAAGGCATTATGTTCACATTTGGATAATGGCGTAGAGAGACACTGCTGACAGGAACTGGAAGTCCACAGTCAGAGCACATAATAATTACAATAAGAACACATCTCTGCCCTTTCTGAGGTGGAAAGAATCAAATAAAATTGACCTGTCACCAAGTGGCTAGCTGGTCACCCCTAGGAATGAAGCCATATTTAGTGTTTAATGTTGGTTTATGCTGCATTTCACAGGAGCTGTAGTGAGATCAGCCTTGGTAATGAAAGGCAAATGTTTTCAGGTCCAAGCATAGTCTACAACTCTGCCTGTCTTTTGCCTTTGCACCACGTTTAACCAGTGAGAGTTGAGCTTCATTTCAGTTATGGGCTATTAATTATGAGCATTGAGTAGTTTCCATGGCATTTCATGCCAACAACAGGAGAGTCCTAGACATAAAGTGAGAAGCACGTGGTACATAGTTAAAACCTATATGAGGAAGAATTTGCTAAGCTGATCCCCAGATTTATAGTGTCAGATGAACAGTGTATGCTGGTGCTAGCATGCTTCTGGCCTAAATGCAGAACAAGATGTTGGTGACATACACACTGACAGTGTTGTATTGCAGTTTTTTGGTGCCTTAAGCATCTATTAACTGTGCTTATTGGGTAAGTCAGTGCAGCAGACATAATAAAAGGCAGAATATGTGATATCCCAAAGGTAAGATTGGCATTTGGTTAGTATGTCCAGTTGTAACATACTGACCAGTGGGTCTAAGGGCTCAAGCTTCTCTCTGATAAAATTTTTGGAGTCATGACTGAAGGTAAAAGAGGATTTCCAAAAGAATACAGCTCCAAGAAAGGCAGAGAGGTAGAAAATAGTATGTGTCACATTGGAATTAGCAATCAAATCATTGCTTGTGTGAAATAATTTAAAGGCAAGATCCTGAAAGGACTGGGGTAACAAACTAAGAAATTTGTTAAAATGTAATAGAGAAATAGAAGAGGACTATCAAAGGTCTATTATGATCAGAACTTGGCTCAAAGAAAAGCACATTAGTAGTAATATTGAGAAGAATAAATTAAAAGGTTCAGAGGCCAAATGACTTTAACTTTAGTTGAGACACAAAAGGGCTTGAATTTCGCTGACATCAATGGTAATGGTGGGGAAAGAGGAGATAATACTAAGATACTACTAGGTTTGCACATTGACTGGGTGGAAGCAAGAAAGAGAGATATCAAACCTGACTTGAAGTGTTAATTCTACATTGTTGAAATAAAAATTGGGCCATCTTTTAATTTTGCTTAAAGTGAGGCTTTAGAATGTAGATTTCGGAGGTAGTATACATGTATATATGCATGTATTTATGTGTGGACATATTACAGATGTGTGCATATAACTGATGTGGTCATAAAGATACCCAGATTACCCTTCAAGGGAGGACTTGCTGGTTAGCAACAGGGTACATGGTCAGAAGTCACTGAGCTTCAGAGGAAGTCTTTGCCATTCCTCCCAGAGTAGCTTGCATTCAGTGACCAGGTGAGGCAGGAGTGTAAAAGTCTGGCCATTGTGACCTGTTGCATGATGCTCTCATGAGCAACTCTTGCTGCAGAGCTCTCTTCCCATTCAACTTCTGTCCAATTCTGCTTCCTATTCCTTCCTTTTCACAGTTCTTGGTCCCTAATAAACATCTTGCACCTAAACTGCATCTCAACATCTGCTTCCAGAAAACCCAACTTGTGGAAGGAGTCATGTATCATTTGGTGTTTTATTAGAAGTAAATAATGGGAAAACCAACTAAACATCTTAAAAATTCATTGTCTCATAAAACACAAAGTTCTGAAGCAGGGCAGTTACAGAGTTGACTAATAAATGACTCAATGATATCATTATACCCTCAAGCTCCTTCTATCTTTCCATTTCCTATTCCTTAAGGCTTATCCCTCAGGTCATTTGTTCTCAGGTTTGTTCCTCATAACCAAAAGATGGTTGTCACAAGTCCAGATAATATACCCTCAAATTGTTATTGCTTTTTGAATGACTTTGTGCCTGTCTCAATCAGAAAGGAAACTCTTTCTCCAGGTCTCGGTGGCCTGTGTTGGGTAACATTCCTGCTGCTTATTAAGAGGCTGAAACATAAATTTCAGTTTCTAGAGCAGAAGGTAATCTTCCAGCAAGGATACATTTGGGAAAAGAAGCGATTTTAAATGAGTAACCATCAGAGTCTACCACAAAAGTCTGAATTTGATTCCATAAATGTGGTATGAAAGAACTATCTCCTTTTATTATTTCTTTTAAATAACTTTTCATTGGACTCTAACATCCCCATACTTCTGTGCATTGGAGGAAATTCAGTCATAGTTCTACACTCTGGGTTCCCCCTGGTGCAAAGGTTCTGTGATGTTATTTGATGCCAAAGCATGAAGGACAACCCAGCAGTCAACACTGGTTTCCACCGAAGTGCCCATTACTGCAATGCACACAGAGCCTTCAGATCGGATGTGCGCAGACATGTGAACTGATAGTGAGGCTGGGAACCTTGGTATCATGGCTACTACCTCCCTAGATACACCATTTTTCCAAATCATTCTTTTGAAAGACTCACCATTCTTCTGCTTTAGTGCTTCCAAAGCAATGCTCTGGCCCCTGATAAATGCAAGACCTGACAATCTCTGATCTCCTACCATCTAAGGGAAATCTTTTCCTCAAGTGACTCTTGCATCAAATGCCCTCTCCTCTTTAAACAACACACAATTTTTAAATTGAGTTTCAGCTTAGACTTTATATCCTTCAAAGGTCCTTAAGACTAAGAAATGCTTAGGTAAGTCTTGATTACTGCTCAGAATTGGAAGGGAAAATGCAGAGATAAAAATACAAAGGAACAAAAACTCATCCCAACTTCCACCCCAGGGTTGTCAGAATTAAAATACAGGAAGTGTAGCTCAATTTGAATGTCAGATAAACAATAAACACGTTTTTAGTGTATGTCTGTCCCATAAGTTTGGAACAAATTTAATTGGGTGTCATGCATTTTATCAGGCAACTTTAAGTCTCTCCTCCCTTGCAGTAATGTTGGTTTGAAGCTTGGAAGATGATGCTATTGAAACTATAGATTTCAAAGAATATAGTTCTCTGAATTAGCATATAGCTGAAGCCATGTAAAAAGATTTACACTCCAAGGGAGAGGATGTACACTGAGAAGGAAAGACTCTTTATATTCTCTTTGGTGTTTGGAATAGTGTTAGATGTATAACTCTTAATAAATTTTTTTGCTGAATTAATTGATTCTTTCTCTCCTGTTTTCATGATCTCTTAGTAGATTATGACACATAAATATATGTAGTAAATACTGTGACACCTTTTATGGATTCTTTGGAGAAGAGAGATTCATGTTTACATCATATTTTCATCATTATTCAAATTGTCCATGTAGATGCCCTTGACATTATTATATTAGTAAAAAGGGAGTAATTATAAAACTTATTTGAGAAATCAATGTCTGTTTTCAGATGCTCTCAGACAACTTAGGGTATCAATAGAGCCTTAAACTTCAAACAGTTTATCAATCTACACAATAGAGATGCTGTTTGATGTATCTTTACAGGCAACTGAAATTTGTCATGTTTTTTACATGGGTTTTCCTGGGGAGATTCAGAGCTATTGTCTACAAATCAACATTAAGTACACTAACATACCAGATTCTAGAGGGTTTGATCCTAGTTGCATTGATCCGATCTGACCTGCGATATAATTCATATAACTGGCTTTTCCTCAGGGAATAATCAAGAACCTACTACACAGAGACTGTGGGAGGACACTCTCAAGCAGGCATGATTAGAACCACAGCTGTGGAGATAGAGCCAGGTGGCCAGGAGCCTGTGTTGGGAGTAAAAGGCCTCCCTGACACTGCTTCTAGTCACCAGGAAAGTGACAGTGTGTCATGGAGCACTCACAAAGGCCCTTTGCTCAACTTCCCTACAGGCATTGAATAGCTCCCTCCTCAGCATTGTATTCAAATGCAGGGCTTGCACTAGCTAGTAATTTTAGAATCGTCTTAGCTAGGTACCATTTCCAGAAAATAAAAATACTGTAAGTCTAATTTGCCAGCAGAAAGTATTTTGAAATCAAGCAGGAGGAAGAAGTTTCCTCAGATGAGGAAGATTGTGCAGTCCCTTTGGTGCTGATGATTATTCCATCTGTTGATGTGATTATGGAAATTCTGGCTGCAACTGAAGCCGTGTGCACTCTGCTGTCCCTGCTCTCTCCAAAGCATGGCGGGCTGCCAGCTATGCAAAGTGCTGGACAGGGATGAAAGCAAACCACTGACCTTGAAGTGCTGTTCAGGAGT
This sequence comes from Myotis lucifugus, assembly GCF_000147115.1. Lineage (NCBI taxonomy): Eukaryota > Metazoa > Chordata > Mammalia > Chiroptera > Vespertilionidae > Myotis > Myotis lucifugus. Next base: position 483,753 of record NW_005871177.1, on the reverse strand, counting down.
TCCTAACCCTTTTGATATAGGTAGAGTGCGTTTGTTTATACATAGTTATACAGCCCTGCAAAGCTCTTCAGATGTTCTTAGCCGAGATTTTTTCTTTTAAGCTGATCTCTGAACTCCACGGCATGGCATCCAAACAAGCCGATGAAGCTGAGAGGGGATAAAATGAAAAGCAGCAATAAGTTCAGTTTTTTAAAAATGGGATATCATGTGCACTTGGCAATGTGAGCAGCTGAGGAAAATGTGAGTTGACCAATGCTTCATCTTATGCAGCCAAAACCAATATAAATGAACTGGCACTGTTAGCTTTTATGTATACTTTGTTGTTGGCAGAAAAGATGGTCAGGGGATGTAAGAAATGCTACCACTGAAAAAAATTACTTGACTTTGAGTCATTTATTCATTTTTGGCATAAAAGATCAAGACTAAGATTATCCCTTAATGGCATCAGATTTCCTAAGGAGTGAAAATATGCAAGGGCATGTGGACACTCCCAACTCTCCTGAGTTTTGACACCGCCCAGATTTAGTCTGGGATTATAAGATGTTCCCACCTGAGCGGTGTGGCTCCCTTAAGGTATGTGTGTTTTAGTGAGGCAAGATACTTCCTCTCTAAAAATAACAGGGTGGACAATTGGTGGGTGTCTTTAGAGCACTGGTATGAGGTGTACTTCTTTGTAATTCAACTTTTCCAGTGATCCATGACACCCAATGGACATTGTTCAAGAGAAAGATGAATCTTCTGTGCATCAGAATTTGTTGCAATTTCTTTAAATAGGAAGTGACTCATTTTGGCCTCTGAGAGACAGTCGTGAGTAGATGCATTTATGTTATTGTCCATTGAAACTATTTATTACCTAGAAGTTTTCTTGTTTACTTCTAACTCATTATTCCCTCTCCTCCTTAAGGTAGCAAGCCTGAGGACAGAGGTCAGTCCATGGCAGTTGAAAATGGATGGTGGATACCAGTGTGCGTTGCCATAGATACAATGGAATCAGTTTAAGATAACACATAATCATAGTTGAAGGTCTTCAGTACCATATGTTTCTTCTATTCAAAATGATAAACAGAAAAGTTTTATTGGATCTCTTTTAACCAAGGCATTTTTTGTTCAGACGATGAAAATTCTAATTCTAATCTGTATTTGAGAAATTAGAAAAACCTCATTAACCTAGGGCCTAAAAAATGTCAGAACAGTTTTATAAAGAGTTCATCTGGAGACAAGTAAACTTATTATTTTATACCAAAATTAGGAGTATGAATGAAATTCATAGCATTAGCATTAATATTTTAATGCCAGATGTTTTCCATTAAGTGGAATATCATTGTGATTTGGAAATATGACAGTGTTGTTGAATGTTTTATGAATTTAGGAAAATGCTGTTGGCTAATTTTTAGTCAACAGTCTTTAAAAATATTTTCTCCTTCCTAAGTGTTTACTCTCAGATATTATAGAATGACATCAGTTGGGCCTGAGGTCTGGATGTAACAGGTTGGTTGACCATTCTGTGGAACCACAAGGCCAATGCAGGAGGGGCACCACAATTGTCTGGATAGCCACAGCTCCTCAGAATTCCTTCTCCGCTCTAGTTAGGAGTCCTGGGACTCCTTAGATCTGTTTTTGCAAGTATTCATAATGAACTAGAGCAAGACAGTCTTATAAGTAGTGCGATTGGGATTATTTGAAGGATTCTTTTCATCATTTTAATGAATATTTACTGAGTACTTACTTACCTTGTGCCACTATTATAGTCACAGTGGAAATAGACATAAAAATCAAGCAAACAAATAGACATCACTAGTGGAAGAAAACATAATAAACAAATACATAAAATTTGTAATTTGTAGGAGACAATTACTGCTCTAGTAAAACAATAAAGAATGGAAGGGATCAGGGAGCCCTGAGAGTGAGGGAAAAATTGCAGTTTTAAATAAGGTGGTCATGAAAGGCTTTGTTGATTAAAGTAAATATTTTTTATCAAAGACATGTAATAGGTGAGGAAGGATATCACAGGGGAGAGCATTCAGGCAGAAGGAACAGCAAATGCAAATGTCCTGAGGCAGGAGCATGCTGCGCATGCGTGAGTTACAAGGAGGCCCGTGCTGTTGGAATGAAGAGGGAGAGGGCATGCTTGTTAGATAAGACCTCACAGAGGTGACCTGATGAAGGAGGGCTTTGTAGAATACTGTGAACAATTCGGATTTTACTCTGAGATGGCTAGCCATTGACACGGTCTAGCTTAAATTTTCACAATATCACCTCGCTGCTGGTTTGAAAGTTAAGACTACAGCCGAACCGGTTTGGCTCAGTGAATAGAGCGTCAGCCTGCGGACTCAAGGGTCCCAGGTTCGATTCCAGTCAAGGGCATGTGCCTTGGTTGAGGGCACATCCCCAGTGGGGGGCGTACAGGAGGCAGCTGATCGATGTTTCTCTCTCATCGATGTTTCTAACTCTCTATCCCTCTCCCTTCTTCTCTGTAAAAAATCAATAAAATATATTTTAAAAAAAAAGAAAAAAGAAAGTTAAGACTACAGAGGGGCAATAGTGGGAATAAGAAAACCAATTAAAAATCGATGGTCACAACAAAATGGGCAAGTCACTTGCACCGCGGTGATGTCAGTGCTGCTGGAATTTGCAGCTCGATTAGATTCAGGACATGGGAGAAAGAGAGGAGTCAAAGATGACTCTAACACTTGGTCTGAGCAATTGGAAAAGTAAGACTTTTCATTTGTTGAGATGGGAAAGAATGCAAGCTCTTGCACTCTTGATATTTGTTCCCTGGCCTTGTCCCTAGATCTGCTACACTTGATCCAAAGACAATCGCTCATTCACTTTCTCCCTCCATTCCCCAAGCATTTGAGTTTTAAAAAACCTAAATCCTCCGATATTCACCTTGTTACTCAGAGTATGCACAACACAATGAGTTATATATTTCATCAACATGATTGTTATCAAACATTTTACAAACAGAATACAAGTATGTGTGTTTGTGCAAGTCTATTTTTGTGGTGGTTGCTTAAACATCTTAATGTCTTAAAAGGATGACCATCAGATTGGTCCTCAAGATTTTGCTTTGCCCTATGCCCCAGGCAGAAGGCACTTAGAGTGCTTGACTCACTATGTGGGTGACTTTTAGCTACAGTATTGTTTCCATCTTGGACACTTGTTTATTTTAGGCTTCATGACAGATGAGCTCACCCAGATCTTAAAATGCAGAATTTAAGGTTGTGTCAGACTATAATTTTATGCTAACTTTGTTTATTCCCCTCTTCAATTACTGAAGTTACCACCCTAGACTCTGGAAAATAACTGGAGACACTGTTTGTTTGGTGGCAAATTAGAAGCTGATGTCCCAGCTCTCCCTGAGTGTGATTGTGTGTATGCAATTTAATTATACTGAACGTTAGCATTATGGTGTCTCAACCAGCATTCCTTTATTCTCTGATATTTACTCCATGCTTGGGAAAAGCAAGGGAAAGTGGTGATGTCTTCTAAAGTGGAAAATGTTAAGCCCTGAGCTACAGAGACAGAATGCACATCAATAGTATTTACATAAAACCATCATTACTTCTGTCTTAACCAGACAGCTGAGAGCAGAAGTGAGGGCTCAAACTATTGTCTTGTATTAAGTTACAGGAGCGATGTTCTAAGGCTTCTATCTTTGGGCAACGCAATAACCCATGACTACAACCATGACTAGGAAAACATTTTATTTTTTTAAATTTATCTTTAGTATTGAAAGTATTACAGATGTCCCCTCTTTTGTTTCTCCATTGTCACCCCTCCTCCCTACCACCACCTCCTCCTTAGGCCTTTACCCCACTATTGTCTGTGTCCATGGGTTATGCATCTCTGCATACAAGTTCTTTGGTTGATCTCTTCCCTCCCTCACCCCTTGTAGAATAAAGTAGCAGAGAACCAAGAACATCTACTTTATGGACTCTCTGGGTTTTATTTTTGGCGTTTGAACATCTAAAGGTCTTTATAGACATAACAAAGTCGTTGATTTTTGCAGGGGCTGTGCTGGCACAGTAGTACCAAGGGCTTAGTTTGGGAAGAAAGTCATTGAAAATAATTGTATACAAAGAACTCAGTCATAAATAATGTGCCACAAAGGATCTAAAGAAAGCCAACAATAGTAAATTATTTACTTCAGTGTATCTGAAAGACCGCTGCAGGCTGCCTGGCCCTGAGGATGGTGAATCCCCAAGGAATGCCTCTGATTCCTTCCTCTCTTTCCTATCTGGATTCTTCCTCCTTTCCTCCTCTCTCACCCTATCTTACTCTCCCCCCAAACTGATGGCTTGTCAGTCATTCAGACAACCAGCAGGAGGAGAGAAAGGGATGAAAAATAAAAAATTCCTGAGGCCCCTGTGCCTGTCCACTTAGGCCCCAAATTGTGATGTGACCTTCCTGTGATGTCTTTTCCTCCATCAATGCTATCTTTATAATATAGTTTTCATGAGGATAAAAAGATGATAAGGAAAAAGAAAGAAACTGATATAGCTTAGAAGCAGAAATGTGAAGGCCATTCAAAACCTTGGGGATCTGGCTTGTTTTTGGTCTGATCTTTTCCACTTTCTCAAATTGTGTCCCTTCTAATTACTTGTGGCTTCCTCTGTGACTTCTCTCTTCCTCTCATAGCAGATGTTCAATATTGCAGGAAACTCTGTTTTCTCATTCATGTCTCATTCATGTGTCATTCATGAGTATACAGTGACCTCTTCCTACCACCTCCGCAAGCCCAGCCTGTAACACTTCCCAGAACATACCTATTCTGGGCTCTCTCTGTGGCTCAGGTCTTCTCCTTTATGAAGCCTTTCCCGACTCTGTCTTTTACAAATAGCCCTATCCCCTCTCTTCCATGGAACCCACCTACAAGTTATCAAGGCAAATATGACAATTGATTTAAAAAACAAACTGCTCTTCTTCCCTCACTAGATGAAGGCCAAGAAAATATTTACCTTCTTCCAGTGCCAGCCACATATTAGGTTCTTAAATGATCCTTGAATCAAAGTGCAAATTATATGCCAGGCACTTGCAGCTCCCTTCATATAGATTTGTCATTTGATCTTTATGACAATTCTATGATTATAAACATAATTTTTGTTTGCTTCTTTTGTTGTTTTTTTCATGAAGGATAAAGCTGAAGCTTAGAGGATGTAACTGCTAGGAACTCACAGGTCTAATTAGTGGTAATGACAGGATTCAACTGTCACATCCTCTCCTCGGTGGTTCTCTAATTGGAGCGAGCATCAGGCTCACCAGGAGGTCTTGCTAAAACAGATTGCTAGGTCATATCCTTCGAGCTTCTAATTCAAGAGGCCTGGGGTGGGGCCAGATAATTAGTATTTTTAACAAGTTACCAGGTGATGCTGATGCTGTTGATCCTGGGACCATACTTTGAGGACCTCTGCCTGGCATCATCCGTGCATCCTAATCTGTGAGCATCCGCACTCTCAGTGGGACAGTGAGTGGCTGAAACTTTGTAAGCAGGCTAAGAGCTGATTTGTGTATCAAGCATGTTGGTAAATTGAATAATCCCAACTTCCTATCTGTCTATCTATCTATTATCTATCTATCTATCTATCTATCTATCTATCTATCTATCTAGTATTAAGTACAAATAGTTGCTGTTCTGGTCATTAATTGACAAACTCACTGAAGGTGTCACTGAATTTGTGGGATTGTTATTATTATGTGTTCTCTCCTTCCATGGATATTGGAAACACAATGCCTGTTATGTTGAAGAGAAACAACAGGTTTAACATTATAAAGGGAGATTGTAATAAGCTTCCAATAATTGTGTAAATTATGGCTCAACTGTATGATGGATAACTACACAGTCAATAAAAGATGTTAGTCAACTGTATTTTTATGGTCATGAAAAGATGGTACAGATCAGATGCTGTGTGATCATGAGATATCATTGTTAAGATCTATGTATATTTTTATAGAACCTGAATTAAAAATAGAATAAGTAAAAGATGAATAATACTTATGTTTCACTGGTAGCTCACTGAATGATTTCTTCCTCCTCTTTCTTCCTCCTTCCCCCATGTTTTTCTTCTTCTCTCTTTCTTCTTCCTTTATGTCTGTACCTTCTTAATTTTCTATTATAAATATTTACAATCCACTTTATAAATGTCTACATTAAATGTTTATTTATAAGTAAACACATTTTCCACAATAAATATTACTCATGCAGTAATTACATAATCCAAATGATAAGAAGTACCCTTCCATAGTACACTCTACATGACTGAAACCCTCTAGAAAGACTCCAGCCATAGGAGCTCATATGCAGTATAGTTCTTCACACCCACTTCTGGCCTTGTCTTCTTGAGGCCATCGGTTCTGGACAGCCCATGTTCAGAAAGGCACAGCGGTGTTCTATAATACTTCTGGGTGGGGCAAGTCAAAATCATTGCTCCTTGCTCTGTCCCAAAGACAAATCCAGTCAGCTTATTTATTTCCACAGCGGAGAGCCTATTAGCTTAAGAAGAGAGTTTGCCTATAGTCTCTGTGCCATAGTTGGCATAATTGGATCCTCTTATGTTAAACAAAATCATAAAAAGGGGAAATATTTTTGTTCCTGAGATTCAGAAACTAAGCAGAATTGCTAATATTTAAGCAGAACTAAGCCCCAGGCACTGTGAGAAGCATGTCATAACCTCATTAATGATATCACAATTCACCCAGCTTCTCAAACATGGCAGTAATATTTCCAACACTGAACCTTGTAATTGCTCTTTCCTCTGCCTGAAACCTTCTCTCTCCCAGTATTTGCATGACTTGTTTTCTCCTTTCATTCGGATTCCTGCTCAAATTAGACCTTCCTTGAGCAGCCTTCTCTGACCACCCTATCTAAAGCAGCACTGGTTATCTAAAGCAGTACATGTTCTCTAGCCTTAGCTTGCATTTTTTTCATCATAGCACTTATCATAAGAGGTAACCCAAAATATTTTTAAATGTATGAATACATTTTATTCTATGAGGCTAGTACTGACATGAACTCTATTTTCAAAGCTCAGAGAGAATTAAGTAAATTACCCATTTAAACCAAGTTGTCTGACATCCAAATGTGTGTTCTTAATCACCACACATTGGAATGTTCTTTTACTGACGAGATAAAGTCTATTGTTTCAATGTTAAACATAGGCATTTGAAAGAACAGAGATGGATAGAGAGTAAAATATTGCTGATAATGAAATGTCCAGACACATGACAAATTACTAGGGTTGTGAGTATGAAAAATGATATGTACCTCCAAGCTTTCATCAAGCAATTGAAAATACCTTTTTGTTTTTTATGAGAGGGTCAAGATGGTTTTATTTTAAGACCTGTACTTACTGGCAAAATTGATTGCTGTATATGCAGGGAGAAATATTTCATTCTCTTCTATCTCTGATAGAAAGTGGAAAGAGGAAACACTAAAACAGGAAAATATGTGTGATATCTATAGGACAGTAGATACTTAAGCCACTGAGCAGCTAAAGAATTAAATCAGAGGTATGTTTTGGCACATTTTACAGCTGCTACTCGCTTCCCTTCTATTCTTTTTCTTTTTTATCATGCAGGCCTTGGATCTGGTGCTCCCTTTTTGTCATTGTGCCTGGGAGTTACAGAATGTCACTGGCAAGGCTCTTCCTGGAGGCGGATGGACACTCCAAGAAAGCAAAGAATAGGAAATCCATCACAGGGCTGAGTCAGCTGCCCCGGCAGTAGCCCCAGACTTTGTCCATAACATGAGGGACCTATTGGCCAACATGAGGGACCTATTGGCCAACATGATTATTCCTCTGGTGTAAAACCTGATGCTGTAGGTTTAAGTAATGTTAGTTACATTGAGGCTTGAAGTTCTTATGTCTGCTCCATCCTCTCATTGTCAGGACAGATATCTCCCATGGGGAATTGCCATGGTTTTATAAAATCTTATTTCTATTCTTTTAGAGATTGTCTCTTAAAGTAACTTTAAGTATCTTCATATTTTTCAGAAAGTTTTATAAGAATCTGAGATAGCATATAGGTAAAGTTTTAAAATTTTACATTTCAAAATCTATGCAGTAAATATCATGATGTCTTGGGTAGATGACATAATTTTGGGGGGCTTCATTTTTCTCTCCCATCATATTTTCATTGAAACACTAGGACAAGAATCTGTTTCAAACTCCAACAGAAACAAAAAAGACCTATATTGCCTTCAACAATCTGGGACTACCTACTTTGCATATCCCAGTATAACTTTATTTTTTTTAAATTAAATCTTTATTGTTCAGATTATTACAGTTGTTCCTCTTTTTCCCCCCATAGCTCCCCTCTACCCATTTCCCACCCCACCCTCTGCCCTCACCCCCCACCACTGTCCTCATCCATAGGTGCATGATTTTTGTTCAGTCTCTTCCCGCATCCCCCACACCCCTTTCCCCCCCAAGAATAGTCAGTCCACTCCCTTTCTATGCCCCTGATTCTATTATAATCACCAGTTTATTCTGTTCATCAGATTATTTATTCACTTGATTTTTAGATTTACTTGTCGATAGATGTGTATTTGTTGTTCATAGTTTGTATCTTTACCATTTTCTTCTTCTTCCTCTTCTTAAAGGATACCTTTCAGCATTTCATATAATACTGGTTTAGTGGTGATGAACTCCTTTAGCTTTTCCTTATCTGTGAAGCTCTTTATCTGACCTTCAATTCTGAATGATAGCTTTGCTGGATAAAGTAATCTTGGTTGTAGGTTCTTGGCATTCATCACTTTGAATATTTCTTGCCACTCCCTTCTGGCCTGCAAAGTTTCTGTTGAGAAATCAGCTGACAGTCGTATGGGTACACCCTTGTAGGTAACTGACTGTCTTTCTCTTGCTGCTTTTAAGATTCTCTCTTTGTCTTTTGCTCTTGGCATTTTAATTATGATGTGTGTTGGTGTGGTCCTCTTTGGATTCCTTTTGTTTGGGGTTCTATGCGCTTCCTGGACTTGGAAGTCTATTTCTTTCACCAGGTAGGGGAAGTTTTCTGTCATTATTTCTTCAAATAGGTTTTCAATATCTTGCTCTCTCTCTTCTTCTGGCACCCCCATAATTCGGATGTTGGTACGCTTGAAGCTGTCCCAGAGGCTCCTTACACTATCTTCATATTTTTGGATTCTTTTTTCATTTTGCTTTTCCAGTTGGGTGTTTTTTGCTTCTTTGTATTTCAAATCTTTGACTTGATTCTTGCGATCCTCTAGTCTGCTGTTGGGAGTCTGTATAATATTCTTTATTTCAGTCAGTGTATGCTTAATTTCTAGTTGGTCCTTTATCACAACATCGAGGGTCTCACTAGATTTCTTGAGGGTCTCATTGAGTTTATTGGCGGTTTCTAGAAAATTCTTGAAAAACCTTAAAAGTGTGGTTTTGAACTCTATATCCAGTAGTTTGCTTTCCTCCATTTCTGTCATTTGTGTCCTGTTTCTTTGTCTCTGCATTTTTTTATGCTTCGCTGTTTCAATAGAGTGGCTTTCTGTACTAGGTGTCCTATAGGGCCCAGTGGCTCAGCCTCCCCAATTACCTGAGGTAGACGCTCTTGGTGCACCCCCTTGTGGGCTTTGTGCATAGTCTTGTTGTAGTTAAGCCTTGATTGTTGTAGGTAACACTGGGAGGGATTGAACTCCAGGCCAATTGGCTGTGAGAATCAGCTGTGTCTGCAGTGGGAGAACTTCTGTGCTGGAGACACCCCTCCCGGACAAGACTTGCTTCAATGGGGCTTTGGTGCTCACTGAGTCTGCCCCCTGAGTGTGTCCTTTATGAATCCAAGGAGCTGCAATCTGGATGGTCCCACTCTGACCACCGAGCACACTGGCTCCTGGATCTATAAGGAGGTGCTAATCTAGCCTCTGCCTGAGGCTATCCAGCAGGAGCCAGCTGTGAGGTAATGCAAGTTGCCCTGGGGCCTTGGGTCAGCTGCAGTTTGTTAGGTAATTATCAGATTGCAAAGGGCCAGGACTTTCATATGCAAAAGCCTCCTTGGCTTGGGCAGGGCGGGGTCCCAGGGGATCAACAGGGCTGAGCGAGCAGTTATGGCTGCTCTCAGTCCTGCCCTCAGAGGCCCTGCTTCTCAGTGTCCCGGCAAACGCTTCAAGCACCCCGAGAGAAAGCTGCCCTCGAGTTCTGACCGATGCCAGACAGTCCAGTTTCTCCTGTATGAGTCTGGGTCCCCAGAGACTCGCCCGGAACTGGAGCTCAGAGCCTGAGACTCCCTCCCGATTGAAAAAGACAACCATGTCCTCAGCCTCCAACCCTCTCCGCATGCGCCTCTGTACCTCTGTATTTTACTTCCACACCGCACCTCCTCTGAGTCTCGGTATGCTTTTCTCTTTCCTTCTAGTTGTTGAATTTCCACTCAGCCAGCCTTCCTGTGGTTCTGGATGATGTCCGTTCCGTCTTTTAGTTGTATTTTTGAAGTGGTTGTGCCCAGTATAACTTTAAATGAGACCTGCTGCAGGTCACTGATTAAATCACATGCCGATGTCTGACCACAATCTATGAGTCAGTATTAAAGGAAGATTTACTTGCTTCCTTTTAGTTTATTTTCTTCATAGAAAGAAAAAGGGAAAATAATAAAAATCCAAGGATATGCTGGTACAACTCCATAGATATGGAAGATAAACCAAGGAAATTCAAGATGCCACACTAGGAATTATGGACAAATAAATTGAAATAAAAGAAAACAACATGAGTATTTAGAGATAAAATTATTAAGATGTTTCTGAAATAAAAGATTATATCAGCCTATGTATTTGAGAAGTATACAAAAAGAAAAAATTCAAGGAAATTATTGCCCTCTGTTCTTGAGTAATCTAACAATGAGCGAGATTCAGCCAATTAAGAAATGACTGGATAAATCTCAATAAAGACATTTGTGCTGATCTCTGAATCTACTTAATCATAGAAAAAAGACTGAAACAAATGTTAAAATTGTAAAATTTTGTCAAAATGTAAATAATCTAATCTGCAGTCGTTAGAAACTGAACCAAAGAAGAGTAAATATTCTGATCTCTTATTTAACAAGTCAAAGAGTAAACATGCTGAGTCTATTGAATAGCACAAAACTAAATACACCCAGCACAGAAGAACCCTCATCCCATATGCCACCATTGTTTCCAGGGATCCTTTAAAGTGTTTTTAAAGCTATGAAAAGAAAAAGAAATAAAAAATAATATAACAAAAATCAGTCAAATTAATAAATGTGATTAGACCAAATTCACATAGTAGCACAACAAAAAAAAACTATTTGGATTACAAAGCAAAATGCTATGCTAAAACAAAGGAAGAAAATTATGCCAGGCCAATGCTAACAAAAGGGAAGCAGGATGCCTTACCCAATGTGAGACACAGTATCACTGTGAAAGAAAGATATCAAAGAACTTCCTTCCTGTTCTGCTGACTTATAAGCATTGCACCCAGATAATCGCACAGAGAATTCTAACAAATGATGTGATAACAGAGAATAAGTGAAATTATTTTAGTAGATCAAGAAAAAATGGAAGAACTTGACATCATCACACACACAGATACACACACATTTGTTTATATTTGCAAAATATATATTTTTAATGCTCCCTAAAAACATACTGTTTCTCTTTCTTTAAAATTCCTTTATTTTTTCCAACCAGGACAGTCATTCTTCTGTAATGACTATTCCAGCTCTCATCTACCTTTCAGGCTCAAGGATACAAAAAAACTGAACCATCTTATTCTCAGTTCACAGCTGCTGTATAATAGCAGAAAGGTTCCTGAACATGTAATTATTTCAGGCAAAGGAAAATTAATTGAGTGTAGAAAGAAAACCATGTACAATTAAAGTTCAATCACTGTTTTATAAAAGTGTATTAAAGTGGACGATAACCATAGTAAAGCTTTCAGTGACTGATTAATTAATTATAAAGAGGATGTGTATGCTTTCTACCTATACTTAGCCTTCAAAGAGAAAATGTTTTAAAATGACAGAAAGTTTTATCATGACAAATATTTAGTAGGTTATTTTTACTGACTCATAGTGGGATAGGAGAAATAGAAAAAGCAATGCTAATTTTAGTTGTGTGTTGTTGTTTCTTAACACTTGTTGAGAAATGTGAGAAAGGATTATTTTTTTCAAGCTTTTCCTTTTTCACCCCCTGGCTCTCACTTCACATTTGGAAAACTAATCATTCCATGAGGCAGTGAGTATCTGAAGAGGCAGCCAATCCCCTCTCTGGCCACTCAGGAAGGGTAACTCTCATGTTACAGCACATGAAGCAAGGCCTCCTGGCTCTGCCCTCCTTTCCTCCGGGGACTTGGAGAGAAACCAGTTGAGAAGTGGGTTCATCAGGTCCCTCCTCTGCATGGGCACCTTCAAGGGCCTAGGAAGGGCTCTCCCAATGTGTCACTTGGTTATATGTTGTTGCAAACTTGAATATTTTCCCAAATAAGTTCCCAAACAATCCTACACACTTGTATAGTATTAGATTACTATTAATAAATTGTGAATCTGAAAGAAACATTTTTAAACTATCAATAATTAAAAAATGATCATGTTACTCATAGAAGATGCACAATTAATTTCTTTCAATTTTTTTATAGAAAATGGCATTATAAAAACTGTCTAAAGAACAGATGATTGAAGAATATTAAACAAAAGTGTATGAAAAATATAGAAATGTGTTCATTTGTTAACTTTTAAGAATTACTTTAAATTTCTAGATTTTGTGATAGTTGTGGTTATTGGACAGCTCTTTAAAATTTTTTTGTGTATTGATTTGAGAGAAAGAGAGACATTGATTTGTTGTTCCACTTAGTCATGCATTCAATTGTTGATTCTTGTACGTGCCCTGATGGAGGATCAAACCTACAACCTTGGCATATTGGCCCAACACTCTAATACATTGAGCTGCTTAGCTAGGGCCTGGACAGCTTTTAAAGCATACAATTTGTTGTGATTTCTTTTCTCACTCTATATATTTACTTCTATATCTACTTTTGTAGCTGTAAATTTGTGTGTGTTCTTAAGAGGTCTCCCAAATTGCATATACTTTAGTTACCACAAAACCTGGATTTGCTTGATCAGGGAGGTTTTAAGTTGAATTGGGAGTTAGGGTTGCCTAGTCAAACAGTGTTGGTACAAATCTTTCCCTTTAGGCTTTCTAACTATATGACTTTGGCATTGTTCCTCTAATGCTCTAAGTCTCACCTATCAAGTTGAATAATACTAGTATCTACCTCCTAAGATCAATAAGACAACATAATGATGACATGGTGCCTATGACAGCAGTTGACACAGTTTTCAGCAATTTCATGAATGTTTGAATAACTGTCAAATAAGTTTCTTAAACTTATGAAGCCCAAACAAAACTCTTTTTATCTCCCTCAAACTGACTTTCCCCTTGCCTTCCCCTCCTACTATTAAAATTCATTCCATTTTTTTCCAAACCAAATACCAAGAAGCTTAAAAAAAAACTGACCCCCAAATGATATCTCACCACCTTCATGTCAGTGTCCTGGCCTAAACCTCTAATGTCTGTCTCTGTACACTGTGGTAGTCTGCAAAGGTGTTCTTGCTTCCTGACTTAACTCACACCTCCCACCCCAGCTCCATTCCCTTTGCCTCCTGTTGCCACTCCTGACTGGCCACTTGCCTCCTCTTTGGAAGCTTTAGTTGTCTGTCTACACTATCCTTAATCCCACTCCTTTATCTACTTCTATCATCACTTCTACCTAATGCTATGAGTCTATATCACCTATAGACTTCTCAGTCATTTCACCTTTTTTGGAGATGTTGGACAGGACTCAGAAGCCACATCTCCAACAAATCTCTTGAAAACTCAATCTAGAAACTAGTTCTCTATTCCTTAGCCTTCTCCACCCATACCCCATGCAACACAAACCTCAAACCCAATCAGTCTACTTAGTGCTGATATTTTACCTTGGTCTCAGGCTTAATCTGATCACCTAGAAACTGAAATACTTCTTTTATTTATTGTTTAAGGTATTACATATGTCTTCTTTTTCCCCTCATTGACCTCCCCCCCCCCACACGAGGCAAACCCCCACTGCCCCACTGTCTGTGTCCATTGGTTATGCTAATATGCATGCATACAAGTCTTTTAGTTGACCTCTAACCCCCCCCTCCCCTGTCATTTGTCTCTGGATCTATTTTTGTTCATCAGTTTATGTTGATCATTATATCCCACATATGAGTGAGAGCATGTGATATTTATCTTTATTTGATTGGCTTATTTCACTTAGGACAATGCTCTCCAGTTCCATCCATGCGGTTGCAAATGGTAAAAGTTCCTTCTTTTTTATAGCAGCGTTGTATTCCATTGTGTGGATGTACCACAGTTTTTTAATCCACTCATCTGCTGATGGGCACTTAGGCTGTTTCCAAATCTTAGCTATGGTAAATGGTGAAGCTATGAACATAGGGGTGCATATATCCTTTCTGATTGGTGTTTCTAGTTTCTTGGGATATATTCCTAGAAGTGGGATTACTGGGTCAAATGGGAGTTCCATTTTTATTTTTTTTGAGGAAACTCCATACTGTTCTCCACAGTGGCTGCACCAGTCTGCATTCCCACCAGCAGTGCACGAGGGTTCCTTTTTCTCCACATCCTCACCAGCACTTGTCGTTTGTTGATGATGAAATACTTCTTAAATAATGAATTCCAATATCCCATTCTGTGACAAAGTCACTCCTATTTTCAGTCTCTCACTCCTCCCACTATTCCTTCTTGTTGACTCAACTGGGTCTTCTAATTCCTATACTATTGCCTTTTATCCCAGTCTCCCTTTTCCTAATGGAGTCACTTCTCATCCTATCCAGGAGCATTCCATGACACCTCACAGTGACTTTATTAGATATGAGATCAATTATTTTAAAAGGTTGTGGTATTCGTCCAATGAAACCATCTGCTTCCTTGTTTTTTACAGTAAGCACTGTTGGAATAAATCATGTAATCATTTAGATTGTGATCACTAAGTATACAGTTTCCTCAGTTGGAAAATCCTTTCAGGGGCCTCTGACTATTGTTATAATTTCCCACAATAATTATTACAAATCCTCAGCATTTCTTTCATATCAAAATTATTCCTGCTTTCTTTCACTATTCAACAGTTAACATTGTCTCCTTAACAAAGAATTAAAAAATGAAAATCTTTAACTCATTCAACAAATGGTTATTAAGAATCTACAATTTGCTGAGCACTGTTGTGGGTACTCAGAATATATCACTGAATAGTGCAAACAAAGTCTCTATTCTCATCTTTAACTTTCCCCTGCCTACCCAAAACAAATTCAGAAAATGCTCAACAATTACTTTGAAGTGCCTAATTCAGGCCAAAATTTTTTCTTAGTGAAAGGAATACAACAGTGAACAGAATAAATAAAATAGTATTCTCTCATAAAGTTTTCACTTTAGTGAGGGGATGGAGAGAAAAAGACAGTAAAAATAAATTTAAGTGTGTGTTTATAATATATACTAGAGGCCCAGTACACAAAAATTTGTGCACTGAGGGGAGGGTTCCCTCAGCCCGGCCTGCACCTTCTCACAGTCTGGAAGACCTCAGGGGATGTCCTACTGATGGCTTAGGCCCATTTCTACCTGGTCTTTCTCTGTGGAAGGTGACCAGATGGGCCAATCAGGGGATAGTGCCGGCCCCCCACCCATTGCTCCTCCACCGCCACTGGTCGCCAACCCCCCCATTGCTGTTTTCTCCCTTTGCCTGTTGGCACACTTCTTGGCTGGCCTGGTGCCACCTTCTCACCGGCCTTGCCCCCCGCCCACTGGCCATTCCGCCATTCAGTTGATTTGCATATTACACTTTTATTATATAGGATTATATATTATACTAGAGGCCTGGTGCACGAAATTTGTGCACTGGTAGGGTCCCTAGGCCTGGCTGGCGATAGGCCTGGCTGGCGATCAGGGCTGATCAGGGCCTTCCTTCATTCTGCACTACCCCCTTGATGGTCAGCGCACATCATAGCAAGCGATTGAACTCCCAGTCTCCTGGTCAAACTCTGGAGGGGACATTTTACATATTAGCCTTTTAAATATATAGATATGAAAATATTATATATGAATATTTAGATGAGCACGGTAAAAGAGGTAGAAAGTGATAAGGTACAGAATGTCAAGTCAATAAAATTACTCATTAAGTTAAATAATTTTCAGAAATCCCATACATCTTATAAAGAATAGATATTAGAGAACCCTCCTTTGCCCTTTCTATAAGGCCAAGGCTGAATAACAATGGTAATGGCAAAAAGTTCTAGACCAGCCGTGGGCAAACTATGGCCCGCGGGCCGGATCCGGCCCGTTTGAAATGAATAAAACTAAAAAAAAAAAAGACTGTACCCTTTTATGTAATGATGTTTACTTTGAATTTATATTAGTTTACACAAACACTCCATCCATGCTTTTGTTCCGGCCCTCCGGTCCAGTTTAAGAACCCATTGTGGCCCTCGAGTCAAAAAGTTTGCCCACCCCTGTTCTAGACCATAAGTTGTCAGGTTAACAAATATCCCAAAAGTTTTTGGTTTACATAAATGCTATAATTCCTAAGAGAGCATTGACCTCACACACATTTTTAAACCTCCCCCACCTGGCCATCTGCATCTTCTTCTCCAGTATTTTTATGTATCAAGCAAGAGGACACAAACCATCTGCCTTCAGCAACTATACCCAATTGCCTTACACACAAATTTCCAGGGATTTCAAACCAAAAAAAGAGAAAGAAATGGAAAGCAATGGATTGAATATGTTTTTCTTAACACCCACCCATCAGTTTCTTCACTAAATGTCCTGAGCGTATGTTTATTAGTGGTGTGTTTCATTAAACTATTATTCCAACTGATAATAATTTTTTTTCATTTAAGTATACATTTCTAATTTTGAAAACCTGTTATTTCTAGTAGAGTTTTCTGTCCATCATAGCCCTGTGTAGTAAAATTATGTTGATCTTTGGCCTCATGGAAGCCAGTCATCCTGGAAGCCGTTCAACCTTTCCTGCCTCAGTCTCCTTCTGGGGAACCATTCCTTCTCCAAACCCCAGCATATGGCTTATAGTGGGGCTGACTCAAATCTCAGCTATGGCATGGGCCTGTGGTTCAGGCCTGGGCAAACAGAAGCCACAGTAGTTGTTTTAGAAAAGTTGTGTGGCCCAGCCAGCTTCATTAAGGGCTGTGTAATTTTTACTTGAGCTGCGGGGTGAGAATGAACTGCTCCTTTCAACCAAGAGCTGATGAGGATGATGTGTAACTAGAATACTCCTACACAGCTGGGCAGAATGAATGTACAATAGTACAACAGAGAATTGTTTTCTTTTAAAAGAGTAAAATATACACTGAGTGGCCAGATTATTATGACCAGCCAGATTATTATGACCACCCCATCAGTACTTCATTGACACTTCCAAAAATACTGAATATTGAAAACTTCCTAAGCAAATACTCTCAAGGTTTATTATTATTATTATTTGCATAACTAATTCACTTCATTGTACTGACGGGGTGGTCATAATAATCTGGCCACTCATTGTATATCTATGGTATAAGCCAGACAGTCCACTTCTAATAATTTTCCTAAAAAAATGGAAACATATATGTCCAGAAAGATGTATACACAAATATTAACATCTTTGCTCACATGAGCCCTCAAAATGAAAACATGTCTAAATGTCCATGAATATATGAATGGATAACCAAGGTGTGATATATGCACCCAAATGGAAAAATATTCAGCAATGAAAACAAACTACTGATAAATGTAGTACAATGGATGAATCTCAAAATCATTATGTTCAATAAAAAAATAGATACAAAATAATATGTAGAATATGATTCCATTTAGATATAATATTAGAAAATGAAAATGAATCAAAAGTGACAAACACCATATCAGTTATTTTCTAGGACTGGGAGTGATGGGAGAGATCCACTGCGGAGGGGCAAGAAAACGCTTTGGATGTTATAGAAATATTTGTTCATTGAGGGGGATAGTGATTCACAGTGTATGAACTGTTAACATTCATCAAATTATGCTACCTTGAATATATGCAAGTAAACTATACCTCTATAAAAGCTGATTTTAAAAAAATGAACAAATATGCTAAGCGAAATGAGCCAGTCAGAGAAGGATAAGTAGCACATTATCTCACTCATTTGTGGAATATAATGAACAACATAAACTGATGAACAAAAATAGAACCAGAGTCATAGAAACATCAAACAGACCATCAAACCTCAGAAGGATGGCAGGGGAGGGTGAGAGGTGGGTAGAAGATCAACTGAAGAACTTGTATGCATGCATATTAACATAACCAATGGAAACAGACAGTAGGGGGGTGAGAGCATGTGCTGGGGGTGGGAGCAGCCAGGGAGAAGTCAATGGGGGGGAAAAAGGAGACATATGTAATACTTTCAACGATAAAGAATTTAAATTTTAAAAAAAATGAACCAATAATAAAACCAATTTGTAATCAGTCTGTTTTTATTATCACCTGTGACAAAAATTCTAAATGATCTCTTGACAATCTAAGTTTTAAACAATTTCTCCAGTTATGTTGCATTCCATATCAAAGTTAATTCAGAGAACTCACAGTTATACAGTTGATCTGAACCATAGAGACTTACTACAGATGCTTGTGTTGAGAGTAACTTCTCAATTGTGTGAACTATTTGGGGCTTGCTTTGACTACAGTTGATTTGTGATGCACTGGTAAATGTTTAACAATTGGATCCCTGCCCTAACCGGTTTGGCTCAGTGGATAGAGCATCGGCCTGCGGACTGAAAGGTCCCAGGTTCGATTCCGGTCAAGGGCATGTACCTTGGTTGCAGGCACATCCCCAGTGGGGAGTGTGCAGGAGGCAGCTGATCGATGTTTCTCTCTCATCGATGTTTCTAACTCTCTATCCCTCTCCCTTCCTCTCTGTAAAAAAAATCAATAAAATATATATATTAAAAAAAAAAAACAATTGGATCCCTGAGGAAATAACGGCTTTGTTTTATCTCCTGTACTATACTTTCCATTTAAGCTAAAGGTGCCAATGTGATGTCACTGAGCAAGGAGTTGGGAGAGATGCTCACAGAAGTCACTGAGCTAATGTGAGCCTAGAGCAGGGCAGGAATGAGGTGGATTACCTAGTCTTCCTGGTACTACAGATTCTGAATTCAAGCATTACACGGAAAAAACCATGATCCTGGTGGTTATATAATCAAGGAAACTGAACTTTAATGACTTCAGTTCCCCACTCTATTTGCAAATTATTATCCGAAATTTGCAGAGTTTACTCTTTAGAACCACTTAGGTGTTAATTTTTCATATTTTGAACAAATGCAATAATGTAATTTAAAAGTATTACTGTTTTCTTTTTATAGACATTTAATTAATTTTTCATTTGCATAGTTATATATTCAATGAAAAAAATGTTTACATCTATTTTTACACCTATTTACTACTTTATTGCTTTTTAGAATTTATTCCATTACATGAATATTACCTAAAATAATTGTGTTGTATAGTGGAGGAGTGTTAAAAAATGATCTGTCTTAGATACCCACATACTAAATAGGTAACTGAATATTTTGATTATATAAGTCTGAAAATGTCAGACATGAACCAAAATATAGTTTTTAAAAGATTCTAAATATGGACAGAGTTTACTATAAAAGTAAAAGCCAGAATTGGTACCAGATATTTATTTCTAACTAGAGGCCTGGTGCACAAAAATTTGTGCACTCGGGGGGTGGAGGGGGGGGTCCCTCAGCCCGGCCTGCGCCCATTCACAGTCCAGGACCCCTTGGGGGATGTCCATCTGTCGACTTAGGCCCACTCCCCGGGGGATCAGGCCTAAGCTGGCAGTCAGACATCCTTCTGGCAGCCAGTGAGCCCTCAGGGGATGTCCGAATAAAGGCTTAGGCCCCCAAGGGATCGGGTCTAAACCATTAGTTGGACATTCTTAGTGCTGCCACGGAGGTGGGAGAGGCTCCTGCCACCACCTCTGTGCTGGCCAGCCATGAGCCAGCTTCTGGCTGAGTGACACTCCCCACATGGAAGTGCACTGACCACCAGGGGGCAGCTCCTGCATTGAGCGTCTGCCCCCTGGTGGCCAGTGCACATCATAGCAACTGGTCATTCTACTGTTCAGTCATATGCATATTAGCCTTTTATTATTATTATATAGGATGACCCTATTTCCCCCCTTTTGTCCCCTCTACCCAGCTCTTGCCCCCCACTTCTCTCTGGCTATCACCATACTGTTGTCTGTGTCCATGGGTTGTGCATATATTTTCTTTGGCTAATCCCTTCTTTAAATTCACTTCTTTAAATTTGTATTTTCAGATAAGTGCTTATAACTGCATATTATATATTTTCTATTATATCATTTAGAATTAAGATACTTTTTAATTGAACCCTTGTAAATTTTAGCACAATTTAATAAATTATGCTAGAAGCAATTAGGAGATTTTTCATGTAATGCAGATACATTTCAATTAATGTTTCATTAATTTTTAATTTTTTAATATTTTAATTTGAAATAATATACATGTAAAAAAACTATAAAATACTACAGCATATTATATGTACCCTTCACCCAATTTCTTAGGTGTTAATAATTTAAACATAACCATTATACAACTAACAAAATTTGGAATATATTTTTCTTATAATCTCTTTAATGTTACTTAATCCATTTACTTTGTTTTTGTTAATCTTCACCCAAGGATATTTTTCCATTGAATTTTATTTTATTTTATTTATTTTTTTTTTATTTTTTTTTTTTTAAATATACTTTATTGATTTTCCACAGAGAGAAAGAGAGAGGGACAGAGAGCTAGAAACATCGATGAGAGAGAAGCATCAATCAGCTGCCTCCTGCACACCCCCCACTGGGGACGTGCCCGCAACCAAGGCACATGCCCTTGACCGGAATCGAACCCAGGACCCTTCAGTCCACAGGCCGACGCTCTATCCACTGAGCCAAACCGGCCAGGGCTCCATTGAATTTTAGAGAGAGTGAAGGGAAAGGGAGAGACACATTGATTGGTTGCCTCCTGCACATGGTCTGATAGGGACTGGGGATCAAGCCAGCAACTGAGGTACATGCCCTTGACTAGAATCAAACCTGGGACCCTTCAGTCCATGGGCTAATGCTCTATCCACTGAGCAAAACAGGCTGCAGCTTAATTCATTTACTTTTAATCTATATGTGTCTTTATATTTAAAGTGGGTTTTGTTTTTGATTCACCCTCATAATCTGTCCTTTAATTGGTGCATTTATGCCACTGACTTTCAGAGTGCTTACTGATAGAGTTGCTACCATATCAGGCGGCTTCTGGGGCTTCTGGGTCCCGCCCTGCCTTGCCTTTTTTTTTTTCTAAGACATTTCACTTTATTTAAAAGAAGCCAATATACAGGATATAAAGGGTATGATATTAAAACAGTACAGTAAACAGGTTGGTTTCCCGGTAGGATCAGTAGTCTTTCAGTGAGTATAAACCCCCCTTCCCCTTGATGCTCAACCCAGCTGGCAGACAAACAACAACAGTGGGGTGGGGTGGGACTGCAGGATAGAAAGTCTCCCTGAAGGGATTAAAAATCACGTAGATGCTAAAATGTTCATGAAGGGGACTTGGGGGTGAGGGGTGCCTCTGCCTCATTCCTTTGAGGGCTTGGCAGCAGGAATGCTGAGGGATTTGCCCCAAACTAACACACGGCCCACACTGAGCCTGTAAATCTTCCACCCATGGAATATTCCCTTCCCGAGAGAATCAGCCCTAATCCCTCAGCCAGGGCCTGCAGGAGCAGCCCAGGCCGTGGGCACAGCCAAGACTGTGGACATTTCATGGCTTTTCCACTCTCACTCCAGCTGCCTAACGACTCTGCACTGCTCCCCTCGCCCACCTCCCCCGTCACTCCATCAGGACGCCGTGCACAGGAGGGGACACTGGTTTTCCCATGCCCATTGGGAACTGGCTGTTTCTGTTTTCTGGAGTAAAAAGGTTCCTGTGGGTTGGGTAAGGTCTCTGCTTGGCAGGAAGTTCTGAAACAGAGCCACTGACCACACCCACCTCCTCTGGGCATGGAGCAGCTCGGGCCCTTGGAGCTCATTTCTCCAGCAGAACTGAAGGGAAGACTGTGTGTACCCTTCTGTCCCTCACCCTTCACATGCCCAGAACCATCAGTGTCACACTTCCTAATTCCTATCACTGTATTTCATTAGTTTCATACTGTTTTACTAATCCTGAATCTAAACAGATTGGTTTAAAAAGAGATCGTTCTATTTTTAAAGTATTTAGTGATGTACGTGTGAGCTTTGCATGGACGAACTAAGCACACGACCCTTTCTTGTACATTCAGAACCTGCACACACATGTAAAAACAGGACCCGTTTTTGACAGATGTGAAACCACCATTTATTTGTAATAAATAATTACACAATCTAAAAAAAAAAAAAAAGACCTGGCTTCTCTGTCTCTGGGTCCCGGCCTGCCTCGCCGCCGGGGACCCAATTGCGTCTCCTGCGTCGAGGCAGGCTGGCTTCTGTGTCTTCTAGGCTGCCCTGGATGGCGGTGTGCTGGTGGCTCGCACTATCCCGCCCTGCCTGCAGTATGCAAATTAGCTGCCATCTTTGTTGGCGGTTAATTTGCATATCACGCTGATTAGCCGATGGGAGGCGTAGCGAAGGTACGGTCAAACACCATGTTTGTCTATTATTAGATAGGATTAATAAATACATAATTCATTCTTCCACCAAAATCATAAACTGGAATAAAATTTGTTGATAGTTTTTAATTCATACTACCACAAAAACTACTGTAGTTTTTATTTTTCAGTTTCCTTTTCAATAAAATAAATTGCAATTGATAATACTTATCAGCTTTCTAGATTTAAAATTCTAAGATATAAATGAATACTATTATTTCTTTTTAGCATTGACATATTTGTAGTAAAAAAAGGTAAAATTGTCTAAGAAACAAAACTAAGAAAGGCGAATTTAGCTTTTAGTATCTCAGCATTTAGTGAAGCCCTAGAAAATTATCAAACCCACAGAATTATCTGATCCTTTGAACATTTTTATATACTTAAAATGAAATGAATCTTGGGTTTTGAAAACCTTTTTCCTATAACTCAATAACAACAGGTAACATTTGGTAAGCAATTAATATGTCTATCACTATACTAATCACTTTACAAATATCACCTCACTTGTTTTATGTAACGCCAAAATTTTAATCTCCTTGCTTTACGAATGAGGAAACTGAGGCATAGAAATTTTAAATAAATTGTTCAGTCACAATGTTAATGAGGGGAAGCAGAAAGCATTTTTAAAATGTTGTCTATTTTACTTTAAAGCTCATGTTAACATCAATGCTAATAATTCTGGCATTAAATATTAAAGTGCGTAGATAATTTCCATTTCAATTTGGCTTGTGTTTATAAACCCAAAGACTTCCTGGTAAGAGATTCCAAAGTTCAGAAATGGAAATTATAACATGAAAAGAAGGTTTGGAGTTTGCTAAGATTCCAGTCAAAATTTCCATCCTCTCACAAATATTCCTCTGAACTCTGAAGTGAGTATATTTGTAATCATTGTTACCTTTTATCTCTGTCCAGACAATCAGTATATGACAGCAACTTACCTTGAAAAGAATCATTATTTTTCAAGGTAAAGAACAGATCTGTCATGACCATCAATTCAGAATACCATCACTATGATAAAGAGAAACTAAAGGATTTACATACTCAGTCCATTCTTTTTTAAAGAAAGAAAAAGACATTGAAGATACGTTTTCTTTTTAAAACTAGCAGAAACCCTGTGCTTTCAACTTGAATAATGATCCTAAGTTATTTTGCAGGTAGATAAGGAGAAAGACGGAAAGGCCTCTGTGCGTCTGTGTTGAATTAATGTGGTTATGTAAAATTTATCTGTCACATTTAGGTAGTACTTTTATGCATAAAATCCTTGAACTCAAAGTAATTTTACAGAAAAGAGATACGTGCCTGGAATATTCATTTTAATAAGTTAAGCACTTCTGAAGACCCTTTTTTGTGTAGGAGTGAAAAAACACTGAGTATTAGACTCTGGGCTGCAGTTCTAGGCTTAGCATTTACTGGCTAGGAGATCTGGGCTAATCCTTTAACTTCTCTTAGCTTCAGATGGTCATTGTAAAACAGTGATAATATAGAGTTCTACAAGCTTAGTGGTCAGCTTAGTGGTAATTCACTGTTTAAAAGTTAGTAATAACCATAGTTCTTATTCATCATTCCATTACATGCTCCCCCTGCTCCCAGCAAGCTCAGTAGCCTACATCCATGGTTTTGAGATACATGATGAAAATTCTCATGCTTCTCTCCTCTTCAACTATTACTTCAATCAGTTAGCTTCTCCTTATATGTATTTATTTATTTAATATATCTTCATTTATCTGTCTTGCTTTATCTATTTTAGCTATGCCCCTCAAGTGTACCAAGTTTTGTTCATACACTGTTTTCATGGCATGATTAGCCAATGTGTTAGCTGTTCTTTATAATTTTCCATACCTACATATTTTTCTGTTTGTCTTCATTTATGATGTAGATTTTGTAGAATGTAAACAGATTGTCTACAACTACACTTGCAATTACTTTTGCACCCATGGATGTAATTCACATAGACTTTTACTATCTACTTAAGAAAGAGTCACGTAATAGAGAGTAGAAAATACAAACAGGGTTAGATTGCCATTCTACCCTAAATATACCTTATGTGCTTGGACAACTTAGAGGCCTTCTCTTTGCCTTGATATCCTTTTCTGTACAAGTAATGATATCTTTTAAATTCCTAGAAATACATGAGATGTATGTCTATAATTTCATTAGCAATACAAGTTTCTTAAACTCAAATACTTAATTTATGCTATATACCCCAAGCAACTATGATGGTAAATTTCCAAAAAAAAGTTAATTGCAAAATTAATGCATGGGATATAGTTGATATCAATAAATGCAGGTTTAATTTCTCCTACTTTGCCTACCTAGAGCCCAATTTCTTTTTGGCAAAGTTTTCCCTTATACACTTTGAAGAACATTGCCTTGCATATGGAAAGTGGAAGTAAAATAAACGTTGACTTGTTCTTTCTCCCTTTTAACATCATGGCATCCAGGCCAAGATTAATCCTTCCTTATGGTCTTTTTCCATACAAAACTGAAAAACAGACATTTTTGTTGTCCTCTGTATACTTCACAAACCCTAGCTTATTTGGAGTATTTTTATAATGAATTTTCTGGTTAGAATACTTCTTTATATTCTTCCTTTGAAATGTGCCTCCTCTTCCATCAGTTTTGCATTCTTAGATAACTCCCTGAAGAGCTACATTGATGTCTTTGGAAGTCACCTTTTTTTTCTTATTTCAGGGGATTATTTATGATTGAATTGTCAGAATTTATTTTCTTAGAGATCCCTATCCTTTTTGAATTATCCTGAAGTTCTTTTAAGTTCCTGAAGACAGACTCATGTTTTTGTGAATATTTTGAAGCTGCTTTTCTAAAGGCCAGTGTACATCAGACTATACACTCTATATAGTTTTCCTTTGATTTCATGCCAATGTTATACACCAAAAATCAGCTCTTCATTTTTTTGCAATGATTTCCAAAGTAGAAAGCTCCATAGTTATTTCCATCACTATCTAGAAAATGAATCTATATCAACATCAGTAATATAGCAGGTTTTCTACATTAAGTAAAATGTAGTTTCCAAAAAAAAAAATCTTTATATAAGAGGGCTTTAATACACTTTCGTATCTTGTACCTGTATGTTAGTTATATTCGTCTATCCCTGTACTTTAAGTGCATTATCCAACTCAGCCAACTGATTTAATGTGTTAACTCCTGCAACAGCATTTGTTAGTGCTTCTCTCCTTTGTCTTTTATTTTTACTCAAAAACCTTCCAAATGCATAAACCACAATACCCTGATTTTCCCTACAGATGAATGCTCTAATAATTTGAATAAGACTTGGTTGGAGCTATGTGAGGTTCTTATCCAAAAAGATCAGCAAGAAGATGCTGGGTGAGGCTAAAATGATACTGACATAGCATGATATCCTCAAATTTTAAGGCTAGCCCTGGGGTAGGGATGAAATGAGTAGCTGAAGTTCATTACATAATTTTTCTTCTATTAAGCCAAGCTTGAGTTCATCTGATGGGGGAAAAATATGGCAGCATGTGTTCTGACTATCAGATAAAACTGGAAATCAGATAGACAGAACGGAGTCCTCAAGTCTAAGACATCAGTAACACTGTTGAGCAAAGATGGGAGCAAAGATGTGCCACCTTTCTAATCAGTTTGGTTTCATAAATAAAAAATATTTTCTATTTTCATAGTGTATTCAACTGCTCCAAACACCAGATCTCACTGATACCCATGAGAAAGAAACTATAATTTCAAGTTCACCATGTGAAATACACAAATCCTGATGAGCAAACATCTCAAGAAACAAATATGATTCATGGTTATTCTCTATTATTATTTTATCAAATAGATCCAAATTAGTGGAAACATTTTTAACATTATGCTTCCATATATTTCATAACTCATAACTCACTGGATATTTTTTAAAATTTATCTTTATTGTTGAAAATATTACAGATTTCTCCCCCTATTGACCTCTCCACCCCACACCTGTGCCCCCCAGAACTTCACTGTACTATTGTCTGGGTCCAGGGATTATGCATATACGCATATAAATTCTTTGGTAAATCTCTTCCCTCACCCTCTGCCCCCCTCTTCCCTTTGAGATTCATCAGTCTGTTCCATGCTTCTATGTGTATTAGCTCTTAATCAAATTCATCTTAAACAGTGATCAGCTTATTTAGTTGTTTAGCAAGAATATAGTGTACACCATCTTTTGAATGACATGTCAGAGTAGACTAATTGAGTAACAAACAACCTCAAAATCTCAGTGGCTAAATACAATAAAAATTTGTTTTCTTTTTGTAGCCCAGTGAAGCAGATAGACCTCTGCTCTCCATGGTCATTCAGGGACCCATGCTACTTGGATCAGGTGACTGCATCATTTAGGGCCTGGATCACTCATCTGGATCTTCAGCATCAGGTTGATATCTAGGTGAAAAGAAAGAATGTGCTGCTTTTTTAAAAAAAATATTTTATTGATTTTTTACAGAGAGGAAGGGAGAAGGATAGAGAGTTAGAAACATCCATGAGAGAGAAACATCCATCAGCTGCCTTCTGCACACCCCCAACTGGGGATGTGCCCGCAACCAAGGTACATGTCTTTGACCGGAATTGAACCTGGGACCTTTCAGATCGCAGGCCGACGCTTTATCCATGGAGCCAAACCAGTTTGGGCAGAATGTGCTGCTTTTAATCACATCAGCCTAAACATGTACTACTTCTCTTTATATTCTACTAGAGGCCTGGTGAATGAAATTCATGCACAGGGGAGGAGGGGTTCCCTCAGCCCAGCCTGTTCCCTCTTGCAATCTGGGACTCCTCGAGGGATGTCCAACTGCCAGTTTAGACCTGATCCCAAAGGGATCGGGCCTAAATCGCCTCTAATTGCTTGCCTGCCTGCCTGATTGGCCCTAACCACTCTGCCTGCATGCCTGATCTCCCCTAACTTCTTGCCTTCCTGCCTGATTGCCCCTAACTGCCTCTGCTTCTGCCCCCGCTGAAGCAGCTTTGTCCAGAAGGATGTCCAGAAGGATGTCCGGAAGGTTGTTTGACTGTCCAGTCTAATTATCATATTATGCTTTTATTATAGATTAGAATTTGTCATATGGTTCCAATGGAAGGGATTTAGAATGTAATTTAGTGGTGTGCCACAAAAAATGAAAACCTGAATATTGATGAAAACATGAAGCAGTCTCTGACACAGCAGAATTATATCTTTCTATTACCATAAAGTACCATTTAGTAGGCCAAATAGTTTTCTTCCTTTCCATTTTTTATTGCTCTTCTTTTCTCTTTCAGATAGAAGGTGGCATTAAAATAAAATCTTTGTTCAGATATTTTTTATTTTCCTATCCCCAAATTTGAAATCATTAAATGCATCCCTGATTTTCTTAAGATCTCTCATTTATATGCAGCTTTGTGCATCCAATAAAGGAAGATGTGATTAATAGATTTGAATTATCTAATGCCTCTCTCCATTACCTTTTTACTATCTCCTATCTAATAAAAGACAAAAAGGGTAATTAACCATACCTCCACTATCCTTCCCATTGGCTAATCAGGGCGATATGCAAATTAACTGCCAACAAAGATGGCGGCCGGCAGCCACACAGCTGAAGTGAACATGAGGCTTGTTTGCTCCAGTGATGGAGGAAGCCAAGATTCCCGGCCTGCCGCGGCCTGGCTCTGAGCCCAAAAGCAACAATGTTTCAATTATAGAAGCTAAACAAACCCCAGATACCTGCTTTCAGCCGGCTGTGGCCTCAGAGCTGGGAACGCCAGTGACAGCAATAATGTTTCAATTATAGAAGGTAAATAAATCTCAGAATAAAAAAAAAAAAAAAAAGGAGAGGCTGGGAGCTTCAGTCGCTGGTCAGCCTGTAAAAGGCCCTCAGCCCCTCACCCAGACTGGCCAGGCACCCCAGTGGGGACCCCCACCCTAAAGGAGGTGTGACCAGCCTGAAAACAGCCATCAGCCCCTCATCCAGGCTGGCCAGGCACCCCAGTGGGGACCCCCACCCTGAAGGGGGTGTGACCAGCTGCAAACAGCCATCAGCCCCTCACCCAGGCTGGCCAGGCACCCCAGCGGGACCCCCACCCTGATCGGGGACACCCTTCAGGGCAAACCAGCTGGCCCCCACCCATGCACCAGGCCTCTATCCTATATAGTAAAAGGGTAATATGCAAACTGACCTTAAC
Source organism: Myotis lucifugus (assembly GCF_000147115.1). Classification (NCBI taxonomy): domain Eukaryota; kingdom Metazoa; phylum Chordata; class Mammalia; order Chiroptera; family Vespertilionidae; genus Myotis; species Myotis lucifugus. The sequence goes on along the minus strand of NW_005871177.1, from coordinate 454,867 downwards.
AGCAGAAAGACTGGGAATGACTGGTCACTATGACACACACTGACCACCAGGGGGCAGACGCTCAATGCAGGAGCTGCCCTCTGGTTGTCAGTGTGCTCCCACATGGGGGAGCTCTGCTCAGCCACAAGCCAGGCTGATGGCTGCCAGTACAGCGGTGGTGGTGGGAGCCTCTCCTGCCTCCTCAGCAGTGCTAAGGATGTCCGACTGCAGCTTAGGTCTGCTCCCTGCTGGCAAGTGGACATCCCCCGAGGGCTTCCGGGCTGCCAGAGGGATGTCTGATTGCCATCTTAGGCCCAATCCCCCGGGGAGCAGGCCTAAGCCAGCAGGTGGTCATCCCCCGAGGGGTCCCAGACTGCGAGAGGACACAGGCCAGGCTGAGGGACCCCCCCACCACTACTGAGTGCACAAATTTTTGTGCACCGGGCCTCTAGTAGTTTTATATACTTCTTCATAAAAAGTCATATTAGATAGTTGCCTCTTAATGTGCGAATAAGGGAGTTACCACCCACTACTGCAAGTCTTTTCAATATTGCGATTAAAAACAGAATTTTTCCTGATTATTCTTTGGAGTATGAGATATTGGTTCTTCTTCACAAAATTTTTGTTACCATCCAAATATATTACTGTAGTCCTGTAATGAAATGTGCTTTGAAATCAGACATATCTGGACTTGAATTCCATCTTTGCCACTTATTAGTCACACAATATTGGTCAGGTTACTTAAACTCTCTGAACCTCAATATCTTCTTTAGTAAACTGGAGAAAATAGATGAGCTTTTTTAGGTTGCTTTAAAAGGATCTAAGAGCATGGGTACAAACACCTAGTGCCCATTCTTAACTTCAATTTTGAGTATTTTCTGTAGCCCAATGTGAGCAGACAGAGACCTCTGTTCCTCATGATATTTATTGGCATCTAAGTGTTTCATTCATAACTAACTCCTTCCTTTCTCCTTACATGTAACTTTGGCTTACTTCAACTACAAACAATTACTTTTATTTAAATCCAATGTCCAATGTCTAGTATGCTGTAGTAATTATGGAAGTTTAATTATCTTTTATTATTGCTAAGAGATCTAGAGTATACAATAATCATACATGGACATATGTTTCTTTATTGAAAAACATGCATTGGATATAAACTCTAATTTATAATGTGCCCTTCTTTGAGCATAGTTCTATTTAAAAATTAAGACATATTTTGTTTTCCTCTATATTTTAATGCCTGAAGACAAAAACTAAAAACCTATTTTTTATCATGTTATAGTCAAATTTGCATTTTAAAAGAATTTTTAAAAAGCCTGGTTACCTGAATTATTTACTAATTAACTGTTCTGCACTTATATCACATGTTGACTTGAAATTTTGGTTATGCTATCAAATATGTATGCAATATATCATTTTAGTTATGCAAATACTAATTTTAAATGACAACTTTTTAAAATTTAAATGCTACTACTTTTAAATTATAGTAATATTTATTTTACATTGACATTCATTTGTCCATTTTTGGGGGTAAATCTTCTGTGCTAATTACATTTTTACATAATATACTTTCTATAGTCCAAACAGTAGAATTTAAAGAATTTACATGTAGAGTCACAGACACTATATTTTTATAATCTTAGTTAATATTTCATTACTTCTACCCACCATTGATAAAGAAGGAAACAAGCTAGTGAAATTCACACAATGATCTGCACCATGAGTTAAAGCAGACAGAGAGAGAATAAATGTGGAGAAAATGGGGATGGCACTTTCCCCACCGCCCATTTCAGTTGACCCAGGCCCAAAAGAATGAGCTCTTCTGGACCAAAGGAAAATAAGGTGAGATTTGCGCCTGGGCAGATGGTGACTGAATGTTTCAGTCTTCTGCAAAATTAAAGCCTGACCCAAACATACACTTCTGTTTTGTTTCCTTTGAGACAGCCAAGAGTATGAGATAATAATTCCAAGTATCTCAAATATTAAGAGGTGCCAAGACTGATGCATTGTTTCCTATTTCATGAGCTGGGGATGGGATGCTCAGCTCATAAACACATTTAGGGAGCTTTCTGGGACACAAAATCACTGACAAAGCACTATGAGTCTCCATTTTTAATTCCCCTCCAAATTAATTTTTATGATTTCTCAGGGAGTCTTTTCAATTCCCTACGCAGATCATGAAATTTTGATTAAACATTTAATGAGATTCTTTGCATAGATCTATTTTATTTCCCAAGCTCCTTCACTCCATCATTCTATTCAACTCAGTGGCCCTTCTCTAAAATAAACTAGCAAAAGAAGCTCATTGTCCTTTGATAGTATTACATCATACAGTCTTTTTAATTTTAGCCTCCATAGTTGCAGGTCTTTAACCATTGTTGAAAGTCTAGTGTGTGCTAGCCACTGTGTCAGAGATTAAAAACAAATAAACAAACAAACAAAACACAGAAGAATAAAAATGGTGATTTCTTCTCTCAAATAATTCGTAGTACATTTAGAGACATCAAAAAAGATATTAAAATATGAAGGTGAGAACACAGATTACTATGAAATACCTGGTGCACTGGTACTTTCTGGCATATTATTTTTTTCCAGGATTATATGGATATAAATTCACTCAAAAAATCTAGATTTATCCATTAAAATCAAACAATAAAATTGGACAATGCATGATCTATCCCTCTGAACCCTTCTACCAATAAATATACAGCAAATTACATAAATATAAAAATAGCCTTTGTTTTATATTATTATTATGGTCATAGATATTACTGTGTGTCTAATGTTCAATACTTTAAGCATATACCACAGATTGCAATATTAAAATAGAGTAAAATAATGATGGAAGAAGAAATTAAAGCATCTTTGATATAAAAATAGAGAACATGGAACAGTTAGGAGGAACCAACTAATTACCTGGGGCGGAAGCGTTAGACAAGCCTTGAAAATGGAGTCCCATTTATACTGAGATTCAAAGAATAGATATATAAATGTAGTTAGCTAGCCAGATATTTAGATAGATAGATAATGATAGATATATGATAGATATATGATAGATAGATAGATAGATAGATAGATAGATAGATAGATAGATAGATAGAAGTTCACAGCCAGGAAGAGATCAAAGAGAGAACAGCCTATTCAGTAGGCAGAGTAAATGCATGAAAGTGTAATAGATACCATGGCAAATTTGGGGAATGGTGAAGAGAATTCATTTCTGCCAAAATTAGAGCCTTTATTGTGTAGATAAAGGAGAGTTGAGAGTGCAAACTTTTTTTTGTCATAGCTGCAAAAAAATTATATATTTGGTTGAATATTGTTAAATACCTCTGTTTATCACTGTAATCATTGAAGGAAATGACTGACAGTAGGAGAGCGGGTAAGATACCTTTGCAAAAATACTTTCCAGCCAAAAGGCAAATGGGTTTTGCAGAAACAAGAACAGGTTTAAGAACTGTTTTAGGTAAAAAGTAAAAAACTTGGTGACTAATTAGGTAGAAGAAATAAATAAGTAAGCAACAAAAGGTAAGATTTTTGGTGAGTGAAAAACTGTTGGTTTATGTAATCAACAAAAGAGAAATTAAAACAAAACACTTTATGGACAAAATGAAATGTAAAAAATAAAATTATTTATTAGTTATGCCTACAGAGCATCTAAACAGTGTGAAATATAACAAAACAATTTTTCTCCTACCTTCTAAGTTCTTCTAGCTGGGCTAATAAATTAACAGAGATTAACAAGAGTCAATATTCAAAGTTTATTATACAAATGTACATTCAGGTGTTATAATGAGACCCACAGAGGCATCAGGCAATTAAACTTAATATGCCCTTTTGAACAAAGAAGAAGGTGGGGCTGGTATCTGAAATTTTGAAAGGAAAATAGGCAATTCATAGGTAGTTGAGAAAGGGAAGAACATATAGTAAATTCCTGCTAGGCAACCTAGAAACAGTGGGATTGAGAGGAGCATCCACCAGGATCCATTGGATGGATCCTTTCTGCCATATTTAGGCAGACAGAAATAAGGCTAAGATCTGAAACAATAAATTCTGTAGAAGAGCACAAAGGTACTAAACTCATGGACCTTAGTCTTAGAGAAGATTTTATAAATTTGACACAAAGGCAAGGAAAGTAAAAATAAATAAATGGGACTACTAGTATATCAAACTAAAATGTTTCTGCACAGGAAAAGAGCCTGCTAACAAAACAAAAAGGCAACTGAATGAGAGATGATATTTGCAAACAGCTCGGACAAAGGGTTAATATCTAAAATATATAAAGAACTCATACAACTCAACACCAAACAAAATTTCTATTAAAAATTGGGCAGAGGACCTGAACAGACACTTCTTCCAAGAAGAAATACAAATGGCCAACAGATATATGAAAAGATGCTCAACTTCACTGTTAGGGAAATACAAATAAAAACTGCAATGAGATAGCTATTATCAACAAGACATGTAATAACAAGTGTTGGAGAGGGTGTGGAGAAAAACGAACTCACATTCACTGCTGGTGGGAATGTAAACTGGTCTAGCCACTATGGAAAAGAGTATGGAGGTTCTTTAAAAAGTTAACAATGAAATTATCATATGACCCAGCAATCGCTCTTTTGGGTATCTACCCGAAAAACTTGAAAACATTTATTCTCAGAGATATATGCAATATTATGTTCACTGCAGCATTATTCACAGTGGCTGAGACATGGAAACAACCAAAGTTCCTTCAATAGATGATTGGATAAATAAGTTGTGGAACATATATACTGTGGAATAGTACTCAGTCATTATAAGAGGTGAAATACTTCATTTGTGACAACATGGATGGACCTTGAGAATATTATGCTAAGCAAAATAAGGCAGTCAAAAAAGCTAAGAACCATATGATTTCACTTACATGTGGGATATAAAACTGAAACTCATAGACACAACCTATGGTGGTTACCAAAGGGAAGGGGAGGTGGATGGGGTGGTACAGAGCAAAGAGGGACAAATATATGGTGAAGGAATATCATTTGACTTGGGTCATGGGCACACAATGTAATATACAGATCATGCATCATAGAAATGTACATTTTAAACCGATGTAATTTTATTAACTAAGTCACCTCTAAAATTTTAATTAAAAATAAATTAATTAAAAATTAACAAACAACAACAAAAAAATACAAATAAGACTGAGGTGAAATTCCTAAAGCAGACTTTTTAAAAATCTGAATTATTTTATCTAGAAAAAGGGAGAGTCAAAGGTTTTATTATGTCTTTTCTTTATTAATAATTAGCTTAAAATCAATATCCCAAAAGGCACATTTTGGGGTGGCAAAAGTTTGGTCCCCCACAATCGGAATATCCAAACTAGTATTGTAAATATAAATTAGACATCAAAAGATAGGCAGAAGTTAGCTATAATGGTTATTTTGTTGTGATAACAGAGTTAAAGCTAAATACGAAAGGCTGATAACAGACCACAGAGAATTTTTCACTAACTTATGCTATGTTTATTGTTTTAGGCCAAAATCACTTTTGATAAATCAAATTATTTTGGTTATCTTATTCAGATAGCACAGTATTGGAAGCTAGAGGGCCATTATTTAAGGAATAGGTCAGACATTTGAATGTTCTCCATCTCAGTTTCTCCTTTACAAAATATTTACAAAATATTTGTTTTATTAGGTTATGGAAATTTTGAATAAAATATAAAATGATAAAAAGAAAAGCCCTAACTAAAATATGTCTGTAAGAGACCCACTTTAAATTTCAAATCCAGACATATCAAAAATCAAAAGATGAAAAAAGATACACTATGCAAACAGTATGCATACAAAAGCTGGAGTGACTATTAACATTAAACAAAATAAATCCAAGAGAAAACTATCATAAATAAATAGAGATACAGTATTGCATAATGTTGAAATGATCGATTATTCATGTAAATATTATAATCTTATGTACATGCAAAAATTGACATAAATAAAGAGAAAATATAGATAAATGAGCAACTATAATGGATTTAACACCCAACTCTCATCAATTGGTAGGACATGAAAAAAAAAGAAATAATACAGAAGAATTGGTAATATTATCAACTACCTTAAACTTAGTAACATTTATAGAACAACATTTTTCCCAAAAACTATAGAGCACACATTATTTTTAAGTGGACATAGAATGTCCACAAAATTGAATTATGTTGGGCTATATGACAAATATCAATGCATTTAAATATAATAAAAGTATTTATAAAATACTCTCTGAATACTCCAAAATTAAACAAAATTCAGTAATTATTTTAAGTTAATAACATATATACCACCTCAACTCTTTTGAGTTTAAACAACATACATCTAAATAACCCAGGAAAAATCACAAAGGATTTGAAAATATTGTGAATTGGATAATAAAATACAATATGTCAAAATATTTAGGGTGTGCCTTTAGAAAATAAGAAAAGTTTATAAAATTGTGTTACAAATGTATATTCAGAAGTGAGAAAGAGTAACTCAAACCAAAACTAAGGAGAAGTAAAAAACAGTAAGAGAAGAAATTAATAAAATGTAAAACAAAAAAAATACAGAAGGTAAACAAAGATGAAAACTGATTCTTTGAGAGAATCAATAAAATTGATAAATACTAGCAGTATTGATTGAGAAGAGGAAAATAAAAATAAAAACACAAATTACCATTGCAAGTAATGAAAGAAAAGTCATTTCTATAAGTCCTTTGGACATTAAACAGAAAATAAAGAAATATTATGAACAACTCAGGTCAATAAATTTGACAACCTATATAAAATAAACAAATTCCTCAAAAAACACAACTGTGCAGGAAAGATAAGAAAGAAATAGAACATGTCAACAGCTTTATATTTCTATTAGAGAGATTGTGTCATCTAAAACTGTGCCATAAAAAAATTCAGATGCACATGGTTTCACTTGTGTTGTCTACAAAATATTTAATGAAGAAATAATACCAATTTTGTACAAACTCTGTTGGAAAATTTAGGAGTGGGAACATGTCCAAACTTGTTTTATGAGGCATGCTTAGCTCTTACCAAAACTTGATAAAAAAATACTAGAAAATCAGAGTCCATTATCTCTTTTGAACATAGTAATAAAAATTCCTTAACAGCATAATAATCTCCAGCTTCATACATACTGTTGCAAAGGGTAAGCATTCCTTTTTTATGGCTGCATAGTATTCCATTGTGTAAATCTACCAGATCACGCTTTTTTTATCCACTCATTTACTCATGGGCACTTGGGCTGTTTCCAGATCTTGGCTAGTCTACATAGAACGGCTATGAATATATTCCTTATGATTGGTGTTTTGGGATTCTTAGGATATATTCCCAGAAGTGGGATCACTGGGTCAAATGGAAATTCCATTTTTAATTTTTTGAGGAAACTCCATGCTGTTTTCCACAGTGGCTGTACCAGTCTGCATTACAATAGTGCATTAGGCTTCCCTTTTCTCCATATCCTTGCCAGCACTTATTTGTTGATTTACTAATGGTAGCCATTCTGACAGGTGTGAGGTGATACTTCCTTATAGTTTTAATTTGCATCTCTCTGATTAGTGATGTTGAACATTTTTTCATAGGTCTGTTGGCCATATGCATGTCATCTTTGGAGAAGTGTCTATTCAAGTCCTTTGCCTAATTTTTAATTGGATTATTTGTCTTCCTGGTGTTGAGTTGTATAAGTTCTTTACATATTTTGGAGATTAACCCCTTATCAGATAAATCATTGATGAATATGTTCTCCCATATGGTAGGTTCCCTTTTCATTTTGTTGATTATTTCTTTTGCTGTACAGAGCTTTGTAGTTTGATGTAGTCCCATTTGTTTATTTTTTCCTGTGTTTCCCTTGCCCTTGGAGACATATCAGCAAAAATATTGCCCTGAGAAGTGTCTGAGAATTAGTGCCTATATTTTCTTCTAGGATATTTATGGTTTTGTGACTTAAACATTTAAGTCATTTGTCGATATTGAGTTTATTCTTGAATATGGTGTAAGTTGGTAGTCTACTTGCATTTCTTTGCATGTATATGTCCAATTTTCCCAACACCATTTATTGAAGAGACTGTCTTTACTCCATTGTATGCTCTTGCCTCCTTTATCAAATATTAATTGACCATGAAGTCATGGTTTGATTTCTGGGGTCTCTTGTTCATGATAAAATGCAAAAGGATAGAGATTAGTTAAAGAATGAAATGTTAAATATAAAGGAACCAGGACTTTGTGGATATGAAAATTAAAATGTTCCTAATTCCTACCCTCTCCAGATGGCCAAATATTCTCAAAGTAAGAAAAAATTTAAGAGCAAAGATAAAATCCAGGCAGTATTTTAAGATCCATTGTTAAGATCTCAGGAAGACCTAAGGTGATGCTTCTAAATGAAGAAAGTATGAAGCCATGAGCTACAGAGAATTATTTTTAGGCAGCAGTACTTGACCCTAATCAAGAAAGTGGCTGCCTTGGCTGAGTGGCTCACTTGGTTGGAGCATCATCCCTTACAATGAAAGGTTGTGATTCAGAGATATGGAAGGAGGCAACAGACTGACAAATCTCAAAGTGAAGGGGTGGGGAAGAGAGTTTAACCAAAGAATTTATATGCATACATGCATAACCCATGGACACAGACAATAGTGTGATGAAGGCCTGGGGTGGGAAGGGGGGAGAGAGGTGGGAGTACAGTGGAGGGGGTTAATTGGAGGAAAAAGGGACATCTGTAATACTTTCAACAATAAAGACAAATTTAAAAATTAATAAAATTGAAACCATAAAATAAATAAAATAAAAGCAAAATACCACTTATATAAAAAAAGAATACATGGGGTGGTCCTTTTGATATTCTGCCTGGATATCTCTTTTGCTATATGAGGGGTCAGCAAACTATGCTCTGTGACACAATATCTATTCTTTTAAATACAGTTTTATTATAATACAGTCACATCTCTTTATGTTTCTATGGTGTTTTCACACAATAATGGTATGGTACAATAGTTGTGACAGAAAACATATAACCCTAAATCCTAAAGTATTTACTATCTGGACCTTCGTAAAAAAAAAGTTTGCTGCTCTGGTCGGCTTGGCTCAGTGGATAGAGCGTCACCCTGCGGACTGAAGGGTCCCGGGTTCGATTCCGACCAAGGGCACATGCCTGGGCTGCAGGCTCGTTCCCCAGTGTGGGGTGTGCAGGAGGCAGCCAATCAATGATTCTCTCTCATCATTGATGTTTCTATCTCTCTCTCCTTCTCCCTTCCTCTCTGAAGTCAATAAAGAAATATATTTAAAAAAAAAAGTTGCTGACCCCCGACCAACTAATCATGGAGTTCATCTGGTAAGATTGGCAAATTTCCTATTTTCCATGTTACTTTAGATGACAGTACTGCCACATGTCTAATCAACACATGATAAGGATCCCCTTTTCTTCAGATTCCACTATTTTCTTCATGTTACTTTAAACCATTACTGACAGCCATCTAGAGTCTCTTAAGCTTCTGCTTGAGGTCCTTAGGATTTAATTAATATCCTATAGTTTACTTTCATCATTCAATCACAAAGCCAACATCACATGTTATAGTTTTTATATAAAGCAAATACATTTTTTAATGCTGCATAGCAAGCCATCTATATCTAACTGGTTCCATGCAACAACAATCATGCACTTTGCTCATGAATCCGCAATCTAGGTAAGGCTCAGTGCAGACAGCTTGTCTCTGTTCCACTTAGTATTGGCTAAGGCAGTTCAAGTGGGGATGGAGGATTCACTTCCAAATTGGCACACCTGCATGATGCAAGTTGGTGTTGACTGTTGTTCCTATCCACCTGGGCCCTCCTCACAAAAAAGCACATATTGTTTAAGACCAAGAATAAGCAAAACTATCTAAGGTCATATAAATCAGGATGGTAGTTGCCTGTGGGGGCAAAAATTAATTTGGGGTGATGAATACATTCTAGGTCCTGATCAGCATGGTAATCACCTGGGTTATACATTTGTCAAAAGTTATCATACATTTTATTGCATGTAATATTCTACTCATTTAAACAGTTTCAAAACTCACTGAGTTGTACACATAATTTGTTCATTGTATAATATATACTAATAACAGAGGAATATGCAAATTGTCTACCGTCACAGTAACAACCGAACAGCAGGCTGCGTGGAGCAACAAGGCCGGCAGGGGCTTTAGTGAGGGATGAGCAAACAAATGAACAGCAGGGTGTGTGGGGCGACCAGGCCAGCGGAGGGGGGGGCGGCAGTTGGGGGGGATCAGGCTTGCAGGCAGAGGCAGTTAGGGGTGATCAGGCTGGCAGGGAGGGGGAAGTTAGGGGTGATCAGGCAAACAGGCAAGTGAGACAGCAGTCCTGGATTGTGAGAGGGATGTCCGACTGCCGGTTTAGGCCCGATCCTGGGGACATCCCCTGAGGGGTCCCAGATTGGAGAGGGTGCAGGCTGGGCTGAGGTTACCCTACCCACCCCATGCATGAATTTTGTGCACCGGGCCTCTAGTATTTATATTATAGTAAAAATTTGAGATAAACCAGTGATATTTTTAAGGAAAAATATGTGTAAGGGTCCATCCTACCTATGACCCTGACTACATCTGCCCCCTCTTTAAGAGCTATATGGATGCCCCTCAGTTATTCCCGGCAGTTTTATATAGTAATTTGAACTTGCTTTTGAATTTGTGATCTCTGTATGATTCTGAACACTGAAATCTCAGATTTTCAACATGAACTCCATCTTTTGACATAGAAGTCTCAAAGGCAGCACTTTTCAAACATTACTGTGTCCAAGAATCATGTAAAACTGCAGATTCTGACTCCTGGGGTCTCGAGTGGGTTCTGAGAGTCTGTAGCTCCAACAAGCTCCCAGGTGATGGTACAGCCACTGGTCCATGGCCTGCCCTTGTGACCAAGCTCCAGGAAACACTGGTGTGGTTTCCTCTAGGACTCAGTGCCCTATGCTGCCTCAAGTAGGAATCTACCCAAATTTCTGGGACCTTAAATACAAACTATGGCACCATTCTTCAGACTAAATTCTATGCCAGGCCAGCCCCAGGTCCAACATAAAAACATTATCTAACCACTATCCATACAGAAAGGATGTGAGTATCTCATAATCTGGGGAATAAGATTTTTCATTTCCGTTAATTTTCCAAATAACTGGAATTGACTTTAATCTATATTTAATATTGTTTTTGTGCCTCTAACTCTTTGTAAGAATCATTACACTTCCCTGAAGTTTTAAACAGAGAATACTAAAAATGATTGAATCTTTCATTATTAACTCAGGGACATTGTTAGTCTGTAATGCAGTGATACTCTCCGGAGCTATTGAGATCTGTTTATTCTACCTAAAGAGGTCCTAGGCTGCCATTCTTTCTGTGCTCTGTGTACTTTTGGAAACAGTTTTGTTTTCCTAATTCCCTGACAGACTCTCAGATATTAGTTCTGATTATTAGGCTTCATATCGCCTGGCTCTAGCAGGCATCTTTTCCTCTCCTAATTGCTTTTTTTGATGCAATTATAAAAATGTAAAAGAAATAACCATGCAATGCTATTATACACTTGTTTATGATAAAAGTGAAAAGACTCAGGACGAGGACCTAAAGCTTCCTCCTGTAGGAAGAGACAGGAGCTTTAGTATCCAACTTTCGCCAATGTGGTAACTCAGAGGCTAATTTCGCTTTCTTTTTATTATGGGCTATGTTCTACAGTGTTTGTTTAGGCTTGGTTTATAGACAACTTACAAGAGAACCAGCTGTGATGCTTACTAACACTTAAGTTCCTAAGGCCATGCCTGTGAGATGTTTCCATGTTGGATCCTGAGTTGGACCCAGGATTCTGCAGTTAGCAAACCTTGGAGGTGTCCTGTGCCCATAATATTTGCACTGTTTCTGTGTGAGACATTGTCAGCTGAAGATTAAAGTACCTTCTTTAAATTCTCATGACAATGTGTCCTTTCTCCCCTGTCTACTCCATTGGTTAGACCAACCTCTCCATGCTGCACTAGAAGACTTGTTTGTCGCAATTAGGAAGGTCTTATCACTAAATGACTCAATCTTTTCCATTTCTTGGGAGTGGAAAGTAGATGGGAATGTACTAACTTACATATCAGGACTCTAAGTCTGGTCTGTGACCCTTTGAACTTAAACACTGACTGGATGGAGCATCCAAATAGCAAATTCACAGATCTGCCAATAAACACAAGTCTTTCCTAGATGGAAAAGACAAGTGTACAACTTAAGGTTTGAACTTAAGCTCACCTTGTTGATGTGAAAACAATTTCCTTCGTTCAAAATATTTATCGAATATCTAACAATAACTTCCATCTGAATTTTAACATTCCCTTTAAAAGTACCTCATCTTTAATTCTCAACTGTCTGAAGATTCACAAGATATAAAAAGAAGTCCAAATTTTTGTCTAAGGTAAAAAGAAGTGGAAAATACATCTCTGAAACAAATTCTGGTGACCCAAAAGCCCCTCCCTCCCCTTCCCTGTGCCAGTACCCTCATAATTGATAGCTGTAGGGGGGGAAAATCACATAATCATGGTCACCACTCTCAACTTGGTGGCCTGTATTGCCTAGATATCTTAGTACATTTTACTCAATTTGTTTCCTGAAAATTGACAATGTTTTTTCTCTAATTATTTTGTCCTTGGCTTCTAAGACAGGGACCTCTTCTGGATTGCCTCCTGTCTTTCTAGTTGCTGCTTTCCTTCTTTTCCCCTACTGTGATTCCTTTAAATGATAGAGTTCATCAGAGTTGCATTTTAGAATGTCCTATCCTCTCTCTACATGTTCTTTCTTGATATCCCATCCATTACATGACTTTAATTACCACATATAATCTAGAGCTGCCTCCTACAAAAAAAATCTCTTTGACTCAATCCTCTTTTCTGAGCCCCAATCCAACTGCCGACAGTCTATTTTTATTTGGTGTTTTATAGACACCACAAACTTTAACCCATACTCACACTTTAATGCGCAACTTGCTCAAATTTTAATCCATGCTCTGCCCCACCAAGCAGCTGCTTATTTTTTAGTAGATGGCTCTGTCACTCATTTGATTACTCACACCAAAAATCTGAAAATCATCCTTGACTCCTCGCTCTCCCTTTCTCCCTCTGTATAGTCACCAAGTCTTATAAATTTTACTTTATAAAATCTTTCTTGAATTAATCTAGTTCAGTCAATTTCTGCCCTAGGTCAAGCCACCCTTTGCTGTACTAAAACAATGAACTTATCATTGGCTTTCCAATCTATTTGCCTAACTGCAGTAGAAGTGATCTTTCCAAAACCATTTCCCAGACCTGACACCTACCTCCCAGTAATTACTCTCTTTTTCCCAGTTGAACAAAATTTTTTCATATACATAGTTGCAGTTTACATTTCTTGTTTCCCATATCTTAGTCATAATTGGCCCACACAAAAAGTTTCCCCTTCTCGGAAATTCCTTTTCTCTTCTCCTACTCTTCCTAGTTAAACTTCTCAAAAAAGTTCTATTATCCTTACAGTCTACATTTCCTCAAGATTGTTCCATTCTTCTAATCATGCATCGACCCATTCCAGGATGGCTTCCATCCGCATTAGCTGTTGAGTATTGCTAAGTCCATAGGGCATTTCATCTTACTTAACTTTGTAACTGTATTTGACAGTGTGGGTCTTTCACTCACACTTTTTAAAAGTTTTATTTTGTCTTTCTAGACTCCTCATTCTTTACCCAGCAACTAACATTAGGATTACTGTAGACTCTTTCTTCCTTGGCAATTTCAACAACTGACATTCTTTTAAATGACAGTGTATACATAACACACACTAAATTTACATCTCCAGCTCATGCATTTTCTCTTATCTGCAGAAAGACACATGCACATAGTTACTTGTATCTTCTTTTGAATATCTCAAGAGAACCTAAAACTCAAACTTCACAACCAAATAACATGAACTTCTCCTGAAACCCTGTGCATTTCTATTGTTCTTTATCTCTGTGAATGACACCACTAATATTTGAAATTTGCAAGTCAGAATCTTAGCAACAGTTTACTCTCCCTCAATGATTAATTTAACCTTTCATCAAGTCCTTTCATTATGACTTGCTAGTATGTCCCTAAATAGTGTTTTCTCACTCACCGCATCAGCAACTTACTCTCTTGCCTGGAATAAGTCCACGAAAACTTTTGGCCCTTAAAATAAAATTCAATATTCTTATCATGCTCTATATAAGATAGACTTTTGCATGATCTGGCTCCTGCCTACTTTTTTGATCTCATTTTTTGCTACCTACTTACTCATTTCTCTGTAGCCATGATAACCTATTTTCCTCTGCCTTGAATGTAAGGATACTTTTCTATTTCCAGACTTTCATGTTTTCCTAAAAGCTCTTTGTGTTTATCTATCTAAAACTCACTCATTCTCTGGGTTTTGACTTAACATCTAGTCCTTAGAGAATTCCAAATTACTAGAATTGAGTAGTTTCGTGATATATTTTTATTTCATAATTTACATTTTTCGTATAACTCTCATCAAAACTATAATTAAATTATAATTTTAATAATTAAATATTTATAATTATGTTTTTATATTTTTAATTAATAAGTGTTATGGACTGAATTGTGTTCCCCAAAATTTATGTGTTTAAACTGTAAGCCCCAAAGTGATGGGATTTGAAGATGAGGTCTTTGGGAGATAATTAGGTTTAGATAAGGTTATGAGGTTTTGCCCTCATTAGTGTCCTTTGAAGAAGAGACACCTGAAAGTTTGTGTTCTGTCCCACAGAAATGAGGACAGAGCAAGGAGGCCCTTTGCATGCTAGAAAGAGGGTCCTCACTGGAAACCAAGTCAGCCAGCACCTTGATCTTGGACTTCCAAGCTTCCAGAATTGTGAGAAATATATTTCTGTTTTTTCAGCCACCAGTCTATAGCATTTTGTTATGCCAGCTTGAGCAAACTAATACAATAAGTAATGCAATTTACTAATTAAATAATGTAAATTAATTAAGCTTTTCCTTCATACCATAGACACCATGAGAGCAGATGTCTGTCCTAGTCATTGTTTTATGTTTAGTACCTATACCAGTGAGGAGCTCATGGTAGGTATTCAATAGATATATGCTGAACAAATTATGATATAATCTTAATAAACTGCTGCATTTTATTTGTTTGACTGCAGTTTCTCTGGGAGCTCCCAAATTGTTCACAAGTCTGAACTCCATCTAGTTTTTGAGCCTTAGATTTATTCTGTGAGCTGAACTTTAATTTATCGCTGTTATAGTCCTGTCAGCTCTTGTTGTAGCTGTGGATATGGCATAGGAATGTAACCAGAAAGTCACTGGACCAACAGAAGGGAGGCTGGTTCAGATCCTGGCCCGACCTACTTAGCTTCTAAGACTTCAGTGTGTGTGTTAGACTAAACAAAGACTTCTCAAGTTTCGTTTAGTGTAAACTCAGCCACCTGAATGATTTTCCTTTATTTCAAAGACTGTGTCCAAACAAGAATCCAGTCATTAATCCTGTAGATTTAGTTATACGATCTATTCATCTGTTTTCCAGAGATAACAGGACCTTTCTTCTGCATGGTTTTGAGTTGTATTCCTAGTTAGCATTTACGGCATAAATAATCAAAGACAACTGCTCAGGAATATAAGAGGAGTTTAAAGATTACTCTCAGAAACAGAGCAGATAAACAGTGTTTAGAGAAACAGAGGCTTGAGAAGAGTGCACTTTCCAAGTAGATTTGCAGTCAATAGGGGGAAGTATTAATTAGCCTGTGTGGAGACAAGAAAACAAAGTTAGAAACAAAGTTAGTGTAGAATACGCTCACTGAGGCTTGGTGATCCCCTATGCAAATTACAGTGTTGAATGTGGAGAATGTCTGCTCTGTTCTCTAAAGCATAAAAGTCTAGACAGCCTCTGTGTGTGTGTGTGTGTGTGTGTGTGTGTGTGTGTGTGTGTGTGTGTGAGAGAGAGAGAGAGAGAGAGAGAGAGAGAGAGAGAGAGAGAGACTGAGAGACTAAAAGACAGAGACCTGGTTCAGTTTCATGCTACATTATACAGTTTTAGAGATTTTTATTCAGAACCATATTATGTTTAGTTGAATATTTTAGGCATTTTAATATCCTCCATTTTACTCCCTCAGGGAGGACAAGAAAAAAATTTTGCGGGGCCTGAAGTTTATAAAGTGTAGTCTTCATTTTTAAGGGAAATATATAAGGTATGAAGGTAAGTAATTATTCATTTAGAAAAAGGCACAAAATTACATTTTAAAAGCCAACAAATATTACAAATGTCATAAAAACATACTTCTATAATACTTATTTTCTACATGTTTTGGCTTTGCAATATTTGTCAATTCTTCACATGAAAAAGATTTTGTAAAACCATTTTTTTTACAGGTAGAAGAGAAAGATAATCTTTCTCAAGCGGGGTTGAATAAAATTTGTTTTAGGTTACTTCTAGTTGAGGTGCTTAAACCTGTGACTGTACACACATATATACTTGTGTGTTTTTTAATATTAATCTGAGAAATACTGGCAATCTGATAAATACTGGCAACCTATTTCCTATGATGCCTATCAAAAATAAAAGTTTACATTGCATTTATACTTCAATATATGACACTTATTAAATGCACTCCTAACAGAAGAGAACAAAGAGAAACACATGTTCAGCATATAACTTGATACATCTGATAATTAGAAGAATTATCCATAAATTAGCATCTGACACCATACATTTAAAATATTTCTTTGCTTCCACAATCCACAAAATTTCAGTAGCAAGAGCCATAAAGCACATTCATATCATAATCTAACAATGGGCCTTCCCTATGCATGCACAAGGCCAATTGGTGTGGTGACCAGTAAAGATGTTCCTGATATACTGTACACTGTACACTGGAACGGCTTGCCATAACTTAATGAAACTGTAATGAACTGAGCAAGAAATGACTATAAGCCACAATAAACATATACCACCAAATCTTAACTAAATTCCCAACTCAACTTCCCCTTAGCCATTTCCCCATAGTATCCATTTCAGTGCTAGCCAGAAGGAGAGGAAGAGAGACAATGGAGAGGGAGACAACAATCTTAACTGACTTCAGTTAAAACGTCTTCCTTTTGCAAATTCTATAACAAAAAATATATAACTACATGAAAACATCGCTAGGTTCCACCCAGATGACCTTGATATAAATACATGCAAGTGAAAGGCTCTGAAGTGTAAATTTCATCAGGTTTGTGGTAATTCCGCCTCTGTCCCTGGATCTGTCTCTGGTGGAAGTCTCTCCCATTGACCTATGGCTTTTCTTGCAGAGTGAAGACTAGGGCCTTAAGGACACATAAGTGGAGAGGGAGGCTGGCTTCGTGCAGAGCAGAGGTTCTAGCCTTGGGCTCCTAAAGAAGCATTAATCCTGAGCCTCATATTTTGTCTTCTAGATATTTTGTCTCCTGAAATGTCAAGGGGAAAATGAACTTATGTTTGGTCTAGCAAGTGTTTCTATTTTTTCACTGTTTTCATCTTGAAGAAAATGTCCAGAAGAAACAGGCTCTGCTGTTTCTTTTTAGAGGTTTGGGTTGTTTTCTATACATGAATTATAACTAACATAATAAGAACATGTCTGAAAGAAAATAAGAAGTTTCAGGCTATGAGTTCTGCTCACATCTCCAGTGACATCTTTCTCATGTTTGTGTTTCTGCTCTATATACAGTCTTTGTCCTTCAAAGGTTTCAGATTATTGTAATTATCAAATAACTTCATACTGTAAGATGATTATTCATCTCAGCCTCAGGTCTACCTATAGACAAATTTCCCCAAATGCATGTCTTACTGCACTGCAGGTTTGGGTTTAGCAAAATGTCTGAATCTGTAGTTAGTGGGGCTTGGTTTTCTCTATTTAATGAAATCACTAAATGTGCATTTAAGTAAACAGAAGCATTCCCTTTCTTTCACTCCTCACCAGCATTCCTATACCTGCTAATGAGCCAGGGAGGATGTGTGTGGGGGAGGGCTGGAGCCCAGAGTATTGATGGATTCCCTTATTTTGGAGCTGACCTTGAATATCTAATATGGATTGAATATCCCTGAGAAAACCACATCGCTTCTCAAGTACAGAGGGCTTGGTTCTCTTAATTGCTGATTGACAGATCCCAGGCTCCGCATTAAATTCACGCTTAGTGAGCCCTAGCCCTGGTCGGCAAAGGGCGGCTCATGAGCCACATGAGGCTCTTTGGCCCCTTGAGTGTGGCTCTTCCACAAAATACCACGTGCGAGAGCGCACATACAGTGTGATTGAAACTTCGTGGCAGTGGCCCATGTGCAGAAGTCGGTATTTTGTGGAAGAGCCACACTCAAGGGGCCAAAGAGCCGCACGTGGCTTGAGAGCCGCAGTTTGCCGACCAGTGCCTAGGGAAACACACACACACACACACACACACACACACACGCACACACACACGCACACACATTATGGCTGTGCTTCCATAACTTCAGCATGCATAAGAATTGCCTGGGTGAACCTCTCAGTAGTATAATTTTTTGGGCCCTATCTTTAGCATTTTGACTATCTACTCCAAACTTAAAACCTATGCTCTTTTTTAAAAAAACAAGCACCCCTGGGAATTTTATGCTTAGAGAAGCACCATGCTACAGTATTTCCAAGCTCAGATTGACAAACTAGGACTATTGTTGGCTATTACTTAGCCTAACATCAGATTGGGTTGGAGTCAATAGCCAATCCTAATTTCTAAGCATTGATTATTTTCTCTTGTATTTCCACATCTGATGATTCTTTCTAGTTTTTGTTGGCTTCTTTGTTCTATTTTGGGGGTTATAATCAGTTTACTTTTAAAAAAATACTGAACTAAGGTATTTTTCAGAAGTTAATATTGAGCTTTGGTTTAAGAAATCGTTGTGGGTAAATCTTCATATATTCAGTAATTTTCAGATGTTCTTTAAATCATACACTTACAAGTTTCATCTTTTCTTGATTTCTTCTTGTCAATAAACCAAAAATGTCTTCCAAAAATTATACTTAAGAGACAGCAAGCAAGATCAATTTTGTCCAGCCTACTATGGAAATTTGACATAAATTATTTAAAAGTAAAATCAGTTTTAGAAATTCAGACCTACTCAATTCAAGACTAGTGTCAGCTATGGAGTTTATAAGATCTTCTCATTCTTTAAGTGCAGAAGGAGGAGGCTGAAAAGAGAAATTTCAGGATAACGCACCTGATTGTAATGCAAGAAGTGGCTACTCAGTGCATAGGGCATTGTGACAATGGGGTGCTTGCTATTTAGCTTTCTTCACAGCATGAAGTAAGTTTCCACCAAAAGTATTTGTAGATGTTAACAAGAGCATAAAGCAAAAACCATCTATCTTTAAACAAATACATAATGTAACAATTCGGAGCTTCAATGAAATGGTACTTAAAGAAACAAAATAAACTACCATCAAGAGTTTTTATCAAAATGGGAAAACAATTTTAAAGAAAAATGTGACGTTTTTCATTAAATTCCAGAATTCAAGGCTTAAAGAGCCATCCTTGTTGTTCAAAATAATTATTTGGGAAAAATAAAGAAAATAATATGTTCCATAAAGTTCAATAGGTAATAAAGTTTAGAAATCCCTTGTTATGGAAGGAAAAACAGCAATAAAAATGGAGATGTCATCCAGATGACACTCAGGCAGGGTTCCATAGAGGAATGACTTGTTTGGGTCACAGTGGATCAGCTACTGGCTTTCAGTTTCAGAGACCCAGAAACTCAAATTTGTCAGATATGGGGAATGGAACCATGCTAGTCCTATTCAAAAGAGACTGGTTGCATAGAAACACAAATGCTAATTTATTAATTTATGTAGAACATGATTACTGCTAAGGAGCTGAGACACTTGCCCTATGGGTCAGCATGGTATTCTTGTTTTTCAAAGGGGATAATTCTAGTTTTGGCAAACTTATAATTAGAAGATTATTTGGACAGCATAAAATAAAACATGGTCTAATTAAACTGATTAGACAGAATGCCATTCCAATGGAATCACACCTTAGTCACCATGTCTCAAATTTGAGTGTTTACCTCAGCCAAGTAGAAAGAAAAAAAACCTAAAACCACTTGGAATATAACCATTACCTCAAGAGGATAGAGGTATTTTATTCTTGTTCTATAAATCAGGATGCAAATATAATGAGATTCAAAAGGGGATTTATGAACAATTATTCAAGGCAATTTAGAATATTTGGGATTTAAAGGCTCAAAAATCATAAAAATTAATTATGCCTTTCCATAGACTGAACTCATTGCCACTTTAAAAGATCAAGCCAGGTTTAATTAGCTGTGAGTTTGACAATATAACTGGAATTTACATTTTAATTTAGAGCAGTAAAAATTTTTTAAAAGTGAACTTCTCGAATACTGTTACTGCTTTTGAAAATTTCATTATACTGATGTTGAGAAGTCTTGGTAAGAGTCATTTAGAAAGACTTACAGCAGCGATTTTCAACCTTTTTCATCTCATGTCACACATAAACTAATTACCAAAATTCTGCAGCTCACCATAAAATATATTTTATTTTTTGCCTATTTGACAAAAAAATACTCTGTAGTATAATTTTGATTCACTCCAGATGTTTGTTGTGTTGGCTGTTGTCCTTTTTTTATTTGACAATCTAAAGGAAAAGAGGTCAGTGCCCCTGACTAAATAGTCAGGTATAGGTATTGCATGTTTTAAAAATTGTTGCCATAGCTGATTTTGCTCAGTGGATAGAGCATCAGCCTGTGGACTGAGGGTCTTGGGTGCGATTCCAGCAAAGAGCACATACCTCGGTTGCAGGCTTGATCCCAGGGCACATGTAGAAGGCAACCAATCAATATATCTCTCTCACATCGATGTTTCTCTCTCTGTGTCTCTCCCCTTTCCTTCCAATCTTTCTAAAAATCAATGGAAAAATATCTTTGGAGAAAAATTAACAAGAATGATGAATGAATGAACAAATAAATAAATAAAATGCAAACCTACCTTAAAAAAATAAAAATAAAAATAAAAATCCTTGTGGCACACCAGTGTGCCCTCTTGCAGCACACCAATGTACCACAGCACACCCGTTGAAAATCACTGACTTAGAGAATGTTAAAATGAAGACTTTGTAATGGTTGCTGGGAGTGAAAATGCAGCTACTTCTTTTGAAATATTAGCAAGAACACTTTTTAAATAACATTTTAATAATGATCTAAGTCATTAATTATTAACTGAGGATGACCATCAGAATCACCATAAACATATATATTTTTTCTTTATGTATGCCTGGTTCCCACCCTGGACTTCCTAAGTTGAAATTTTATAGATGAGGCCTAAAAATATGTTTTTTAAAAACTCCATATGTTGATTCTGATATTAAGAACCATGGATAAATGCAAGCAAAACTGCCAGTGGTTTAGCATCAGGTCAGTCCAGGATATCAGAACCCAAACCTCCCAGGACAGGAAATTTGAATTCTATGATTGGAAATGTGTTCAGATACAACACTCATCTTCTTATGAAAGCCATTACTATGTCATTTCCTCTGACCAAAGAATAGTTTTGAAAGGATTAGTCAAAGTGGGTGCCAGCTTTGTTTTTCATCCAAGATATTTTTATGTTTAGTTACACAAGGGGGAGAATACTAAGCCTGCGCTAGTTTAATAAAGTTGAAAACATTATAAGCAATTCTAGTTGGTGATGAAATAGAAATTATGTATTTTGCAAAGCTTGGTTCAAAAACCATTTGCATTTTGCTCAAATTGTATTTTGGCAAGGTAAGGCATGTATTATTGTCCATGTTCTTGATTATTAATACCCTGTCCATAAAACTATTTGCATTACTTTATGAAACATATTCTTAATTCAGTAAACTTAAAAACACAGTATTTTATTTGTCTATAGAAACTGAGGTTTTAGAATACTTCCATTCAAATTATCTTTACTTTGTTGTTGTTGTTGTTGTTGTTAATCCTCACCTGAGGATATTTTTTACATTGATTTTTAGAATTAGTAGAAGGGAGAGGAAGAGACAGAAAGAGTATGAGAGAGACACATCGATTGGTTGCCTCCCACATGAACCCGACCAGGGCCTGGGTATGTGCTTTTGACCGGAATCTAACCTGAGACCCTTCAGTTCCCAGGACAATGCTCTAACTGCTGAGCAAACCTGGCTAAGACTAGCTTTACTTTTTGAAACAATATTATCAACTTGGTAATTTTAAGACCAAGAACTGTCATTGTCATTTGGTAGATGAGTAAACTAAGACTCAAAGAAAAAGTTATTTCTATATAGTGTCATGTAACAGGAATCTGAGGAGTGTCAAATGTTTCAGGTAATTTACATATATGAATCTCATGTATTATTTCCACAGCTCCATGAGAAAGGTATTTATTTTCTCAATTTTATTGTGGAAAGAAAAATGGAGAAAATAGGTCTCAATATAAGATAAGTATTAGAGCTGAGAGATCACCCTAGTTGATAGAAAAAGTTAATTATTTTGTGTCAGACACTGTGCTTAACTATGGTGATAGATGACCAAGACAAATGCTCTGCCATTGAGAAGTTTACTATTTAGTGTGGGAGGCTGATGATGTCTGAGAATTGTAATCAATTTAATTTTAATTCTATCAAAGCAAGATTTTTAAAAGAAGGTAATAAATAAGATCCTTACTGGTCAGGATAGACTTCAGTAACAAAATAAACTTGAAATCTCAATGATTTGATGCAAGAGATGTTTATGTATTGCTCATGCAAATTCACAACAGACCTATGGTATTGGAAGTGGAGGACTCTGCTCCACACAGTCACACAGGAATCCAGACTGCACCATCAGGAGTGCATAGTCTCAAAGGTTGCCACGAAAGGGAAATAGAACACATAGAGGACTCATACCTGTTCTTTCATGTATTGTCCTGGAAGTGACACGTTATTTTTTTTAAGCCTCTGGCCAGAACTAGCCACATGAACCTACCTAACACAGGGTGCTAGACATTCAGTAAGCAGTAAAAATCTTGGCTACAAATCTCAGTCAATTTTCACAAGAGTCAGGGTGGAGTGTGTAGAACAGAATCATCTGGGAAATATCTCCACAGGTTAGCAGAATGCTAATCTGAGATATAGCATCCCAAGTGAAACCAAACTGAAACATCAATAGGTAGAGGCACCGGCTAAGCTAAAAGTCAGAATCCTGGAAGAAAAAGACCAAAGAAGACTGGGAATGAAATAAGACAAAGAGCAAGCAGTTTCTTGAATCCTTGGGGTTTAGTCCAGGAGCCATGAGTAAGGTAACTCTTTCATGGAATTATGTGTAGCGTGGATTTTTAAGAGAAATGAGCCAGTACAAACACTCCATTCCTAACTTTAAGTTTACATGTTTCTATAAATACCAGAAAGTTATGCTTGCAAGTTGCCTTTCTTTATTTGGAAAAAAAAAGAGAGAAAAAAACAACACAGTTTTAGAGAATTAACTTCAACTGGAGTTTGGAAAGGAGATGTAAATAAATCACCTCATCATGCTTTTAAATTGGTTCAGATCTGGTCTTGTAAAAGATTCTTTTGAGTGTTACGAAATGGCCAGAGATTGACAATGCAAAAAGGGAATTGGGAAAATGAGAGCAGAACTAAAATGGGTGGGGAGGAGTAAACTTTGAATAAGTAAATTAATGAAGCAAAATTAGTAAATTAGTGCAACATATATAAAGGGAAAAGTAAAGGCACTTAGATGCTATTCACTTTGTCAACCATAGGTCCTTGGCATAGTCAGTTCAATACCAACTGGATTCCCCAATTTGGGGTGCAGTCAAGAAGAAAATTATTTAGTGCAAACAGCGCAATTGTGATATAGCACAGCTGTGAAAACAGCCCTGCTGTTGGGAGGCCCTGAGGCAAGGAGGCGGCCCTGGGGCCAGGCCCCTCTCTGGCTAGATTGCTCTGCTCTGCTCTGCTCCTCCCTGGTCTGCTCTGCTCCTCACTGGTCTTCTTTGCTCCTCCCTGGTCTGCTCCGCTCTATTCCAGAGGGATTTCTGTGTTCCATCTTCAGTGTTTCAGCTCCAGCAGGGAAAACACAGTCTCCAGTCTTCACTGGAAAGGAAAAGTTGCTCTCAGAGCCGGAAGAGTGCTGACCAATATAGATGGAAGTCCCTGATCCTGGTCCCTGATTAGTTAGTCCTCATGTAAATGAGGACTCTAAATCCTCACAGTTTGTTTGGTCTAAAGGGCACTTTCCTGATTGGCCAGAATGGAGCCTCTCTGTCTAGTTGATGAATTAGCTCCACAGATCTGATTGGATGAAGAGAGCCTTAGTCCTCCTATTGGTTGAAATAGGATTTCAGGAACTCCTCTATGAACTACTTTATAAGGGCTGGCTCAGGTAGGCAGTTCAGTGCAGAGACAGGTAGTTTAGTGCAGGCTTCTCCTTGAAATGCAGTTTTCATAGGACCCCCGCTCACCCCCTCATCATGCAGAAATGGCTGCTAGGCTCTGTTTTTTAAATTTGACGCAAATTGGCCACTGGGAGCCCTCTTGTAGGAATCTTCTTTCTCAGGGTACACACTTATGTGTCACACTTTTCTATGAAGATATCTATAAAAAAAATCCCTGGCATATACTACGCAGTCAGTAACTTTTAATAGGTATCATTTGACAAAAGACAAGAATATTACCCTAAGATACTATTTCTGGCACACTAAAAGTGAGACATCTGAACAGAAATCTTGGACATGGTGTATATGGCAACAGCTGAGCTAAATGGAAAATTGAGAAAACGATTGAAGAACTTTATATTTGCCTGTTTATTTTTTAGTTTATTTACATACTCCAGATTTCCCAGGAGGTACCCATACCTGTGCTATATTAGATATAATTGAATACATTATAAGCCATCTTATTCCCTAAAAAATCTCGGAAAAATCTAATTTACTTATTCATATGATTTACATGATTAATGGAATAAATACACTTCAGTTTAGGTTTGTCCATAAAGAAATCAATTTATGACAGTGGCTTGAAGAGCTTCTTAAGGCAGATAAGGGTAAAGAAAAATTTTTGAATTTTGTAACAAGAAGAATGGTCCAACAAAAGAATGGACTGCCTCACAGAGTAATGAGGTCCAATTGTTTCAACTGTTGACACGCAGGTTCACTCATCATTTGACAGTGGGATTTCTGACAAATGATAATAACATTGTATTAAAGAACTTCCCTGTATATCTCATCTCTGAGAGACTGTGCTTTATGATCTCCCACCCCCATATTCATGTCTTTAAGTATCAAGAGTCTTAAGAGATTATTTCCTATCAGAGTAGGGAGTTGGTGAGAAGTGAGAGAAGTCTTTTTTTTTTCCAATTTCAGTTTATGTTCAATAGTATTTTATATTAGTTTCAGGTGTACAGCATAGTGGTTAGACAATCATATACTTTACAAAGTGTCCCCCCTGATCTTTCAAGTATCCCAGCAGGAACCATACACAGTTATTATAATATTGTTGACTGTATTCCCTATGCTTTACTTTACATCCCTGTGACTATTTTGTAACAACCAATTTTCATATCTTTATCTCTTCACATTTTCACCCAGTTCCCCAACCTCCCTCCCTAGCTACTATCAGTCTGTTCTCTGTATCTATTAGTCTGTTCCAACTTTTAAAATTTATTTATTTTGTTCTTTAAATTCCACATATAAGTGAGATCATATGGTATTGGTCTTTCTGTGACTAACTTATTTCACTTAGTATAATACCTTCTAGGGTCCATGCATGCTGTTGCAAATGGTAAAATTTCATTCTTTTGTCCTAACCGGTTTGGCTCAGTGGATAGAGCATCGGCCTGTGGACTCAAGGGTCCCGGGTTCGATTCCAGTCAAGGGCATGTACCTTGGTTGCAGGCACATTCCCAGTGGGGAGTGTGCAGGAGGCAGCTGTTCGATGTTTCTCTCCCATCGATGTTTCTAACTCTCTATCCCTCTCCCTTCCTCTCTGTAAAAAATCAATAAAATATAGTTTAAAAAAATTTCATTCTTTTTTATGGCCAAGTAATAGTCCATTATATGTACCATCACTTTTTTATCCGCTCGATTATTGATGGGCACTTGAGTTACTTACATATCTTGGCTATTGTAATGAATATAGAGGTATATGTATTCTTTCAAATTAGTGTTTTGGTTTTCTTCTGATAAATACTCAGAAGTGGAATTGCTGGGTCATAAGACAGTTCTATTTTTAATTTTTTGAGGAACCTCCACACTTTTTTCCATCCTGGCTGCACCAATCTGCATTTCCACCAATAGTGTACTAAGGTTCCCTTTTCTATACATCCTCACCAATAATAGCTGTAAGTTGATTTATTGAATAGCCATTCTGACAGGTATGAGGTGATATATCATTGTGGTTTTAATTTTCATACCTCTGATGATTAGTGACATTGGAGATAAAAGACCTTTACTTGGAAAATTATGGCACGGAAGAAAGAAATTGAAGAAATTTCAAATAATTAGAAGCATAAACTGTGCTCAAGGATAAGAGGAATTAACATTATTAAAATGTCCATACTACCCAAAGCAATCTATAGATTCAATGAAATTCCTATCAAAATATCAATAGCATATTTCGCAGAACTAGAACAAATAATTCAAAAATATATGGAACCACAAAAGACCCGAATAGCCTCAACAATATCACAAAAGAAAAACTAAATTGGGGTATCATGCTACCCAAATATCAAATTATTCTACAAGGCCATAATAATCAAAATAGCATAGTACTGGCATAAAAACAGACATATAGATAAATGGAACAGAATAGAGAGCCCAGAAATAAACCCACACCTATATGGTTAATTAATATTTGGCAAAGGAGGCAAGAACATATAGAGTGTCCCCCAAAATGTATACACACTTTAACAGCTGATAGCGCAGTTTAAAAATAAAATGTATTTTAATAAACACTGCCTTTATAATTATTTAAAGTGTGGGTATACATTTTTTGGGACACCCTATACAATGCTGTAAAAACAATCTGTTCAATAAATGGTGTTGGGAAGGCAGGGAGGGAGAGAGAGAAAAACATCGATGTGAGAGAGACACATTTATTGGTTGCCCCCCACACATGCCCTCACTGGGTGGGGGATCAAAACTGCAACCCAGGTACATACCCTTGACCAGGAACTGAATCTTGACCCTTTGACACCTGGCCTGAATCTCTGTCCACTGAGTCACACTGGCCAGAGGTAGACATAATATTTTTATCAAGTATTCTAGGAATAGGTTTCTAGTCTTTTTCATGAAACGCTCAGCAGTCAGGGCTGAGAAATCAAAATGCTATTGAATCCATAACAATGACTGTGGCCGACATCAGTGGTGACTCTGTGTGCTGAAAACTCCAGAGATGAAGCAGAGCAAGGAGCAGGAAGTGAGGCAATGTGAGTACTCCACTGTGAGTTCATGGCCACACCCCAACGTATTTCTGGAATGTGCATGTGACATCTGTTCACATTATTGCTATCTTTATACTCTCCAGGATATACCAAATAAAGCAACAACTCCAAAAGTAGTCTGCTTTAGAATATTAATTCGAAAAGATGATAAAATTGAGTATTGCTTATATACAAAACAGAACTCGGAGGCCCTTTTGGGACTTGACATAACTTGGGATGAAACTAGTGTTCTGGGGTGTTTTGACTAGTTGACTTGCTCTAACCCCTCTTAGAATGAGTCCTTCCCGGCCCTGAGAAGCAGTGCAATGTGTGTCTTCCTTAAAAACAGGTAAAAGTATAATTTTGGAATAGTTTTATGGTTTTTTGGTGGTTTTTTTTTGGTGGAGCAGATGAATCTATCTATACTGATCTACCATTAGTCTTTTGTTTATCAGGTTTATGCCTAAAGGTGTATAAAAGGGCAATCAGCTGAGATGCCAGCACAGCCTACGGGGATTGAAGCCAGGGTTGGGGCTATGTACTCACTAGGTTTTAATCAATTGCTGCTAATATCAAACAGATCCCTGGTATACAGAGTATCTAGCTTGCTTGGCATTCTGATTTGAAGAATTCCTCCTTCCCAAACTCACTGATTTGTTGCTAGAGTCTCCCAATCAGTGCCATTTCAATTGTATTTCCTGGAGAAGAGAACCCGGGTATTAGAAGTAATTTTTCTTTCCTCTTCATCAATTTCCATTAATAAAACCCAGGAATGATCAGTGAATGTTTATATGTCTTTGCTTAGTTCTATTAGGACTATCCTGAGACACTTCCCTGGGCATCCCTAAGCAGCCTCCGATCACTTAGAACAGAGTATGCTCTTATCTAAGCAGGTTGTGCAGTTATCTTCAGGAGACGGTCTTTGCTAATCGGGCTTTCAATTTGTAAAGAAAGAAGAAAAGTTGATTCCTTGTGGATTTTGCTCTAAAATTTAACTCTCGGGCAGTTAAAGCCTCTTTATCCAAACTGAGTCACTCTTTAATGAGGTCCCTTTATAACCACTCCAAAATGCACTTTCAAAACAAAAGTTAGAAAGCTGTAGGACCCATTCTCAAGAAAGATCTGTTTCTGTTCAAAACCCGCCCTGACCTTTTTGTTGAAGACGAACAAAATAATGTAGTAACAAAAACACAAGTGGCTGCCAAAGGAAGAGAGAAAAAAAAAAGTTCCTGTAAGGGACTGAAACAATAAATCTCCTCTCTGCTGAACTCCCCAAGGGAGTGTGTGTGTTTCCTCCCGTTCTTTATCACAGCCCCCGAAATAAGGAGGAATGGGCAGTGGCTGTTCACAGTCCGCACACCTTTTCCATTTGCTAATCAGGCCCTGCCAGGCTGGGAGGGAGTTGTCCCTGGCTGACACTGGAGCGAGGAGCCACGGCGACAATCCACAGGCACCATGAAACTGCTTCAAGTCACCGTCCTTTGTCTTCTGTCCAGCGTTGGTAGCAGTGAAGACAACATAGGTACCATTTTCTCTTATTTCTCTAATGGTGTGTATCAGATGTCCCTCAGAGGGGCTGTTAGCCTCAGTTTCCCATCAAGGAGCTTCCCCTGAAACTTAGAGGTGGGGATTCATTTTCCTGAGTGAAATGTGTGGGTGTTGACTGTGAGTGCATAGAGAAGGCTCTACAGGGAGAATGTTTGCTTCCACTGAAGGGAAATGTTTGCTCCTGCAGGGGCCTTGAAGTGCTGTTGATGGCATCATAAAGGTACTGGGAATATAGAATATGACCTTTTTAGAGAATAAAAATCTGGGGATTAAATGCTGGTTTAAAATGGTCTCTTTTCAGACATGGGTTTAGAAATCACAAGCTTGTCATGTATGTGTGAAAGGCTATAACTGGAAATATCGCATTGCAGATGCTGGCCTATATTTGCCCCTACTATAGTAGGCTTTAATAAATTGAGAGGTTGAGTAAAGCTGTATAGGAAAATGAACTATAATATCTTGAGAATATGTGGTGGGTAAAGAGATTTGTTTGATTAAAGTTTATAGATATTTGCTCCAGAAATATGCACATACCTACACACAACATTCTGCATAACATTTCAGGGGGTTATTCATAAAAACCTTACCCATTGACTGTAGGTTTTGAAACTCAGATACAGGTTATCTATGTACCTACATGAGCCCTAAGTATATTAATGACCAGTTGCAAACAAATGATTACATTTTACTTGTAACCCTTTCAGAGGGATTCACAGTAAGCAGTTATATTAATCAATATTTATTAGGCTCCTACCATGTTCTCAGCGGGGCAAGGAATGAAAAATGAGCAAGACCTCGTTCTTGTCCACAGTGGAGAATGTGTTATTGGGATAAGTAAGCATGTAAGTCTAATACAAGACAGACTTAATGCCTGACAGAACCAAAGTACAGACTATCATAGAAGAACACGGGTGGGAGAGATTGATTCTGACAGGTCCTGGGCGGGGGAGGGGGACACACCTCCCTTCTGATTTAATTTCGCTAGTGCTCTTTTAAAAAGTTTGCTTCCTATAAAACTTGAATATCCAGGGATAATGTAGAAAAAAAATAAGCACACTCCTTCCTGAAATACCTGTATCATTAATTTCTCAAGTGTATTTGTAAATCACATATGATGGCTTACCATGCATCTTGAAGTTTTCAGGGTTAAGTTTCTGTGACTGTCAAGGCTCTAAAATTGACTTGGAAGACTTGCTAAGAATCTGATTTCTTAAAATAAAGAGTATGTATGAGGTGTCCCAGAAATCAATACACTCACACTCCCTTAGAAGTAACCCTTCAGTATGCACGGGGAGCCGGGGGGGGGGGCGGGGGGGGCGTGATTAATAAGAATCCTGATGCATGGAAAGCACTGCTCACAAACAGGTGTCAGATCAGTATACTTTCTGAAAGGCTGGGTTGGGCTGCTGAGCATTTCAGGTCTGCGAGCATCCGTGAGGACACTGCTTTCCTGGCATCATTAAACTTTGAATGAATTACATGTCTTTCTGGAAGCAAAGGGGAATAGGATCAATAGGATCAAGCAGCCTGCAAAATCTAGGCATTAGGAAGATGGAAAGGTGAAGGACAACCCAGAGATGACCTGGCAGATTTTTCTACCTGGTCATTTTTTGGGAGAATATCAACCTCCGTTAGCTCGCCGGTAATGAGCCTACTCTCTCTGTTAATTGTGTCTTCTTTCTAATGAACTATTTACCCAAGTCCGGTAATTTCCCTTTGGACCCCAGACAACAGTTACATAATGACCATCTTCTTCAACCTCTGTCAACAAGCCTATCTGTTAACTTCAAGCCAGTGTTTGTAAAAACCACTCCATGTATCTTAGAAAAGAAAGCTCTAGCTTGGGAGCATAATTCGACCACCTGAGCGGTGCCTAGGAGTTGAAGAGGTTTTCCCATTCACGTGTATGATTTTTTGCACCTGGTTCTGCCTGTTTTATGTTTTCCTTCCCAGATATGGGACAGGAAATGAAGCATTTCCTAAGCTGATTTAGTACGTTTCCCCCCCTAACCCTTGCAACCGGAAACACATTGATTTCAAAGCTCTCTATGTTCCCCAAACTTAGAATGCTTAACGTATTTCATCCGCAGAGTTGATTATTAGAGGTGGGGAGGGGAGTATTTCGTGTCTTAAATTCATAAGTTGTCAGGAAGATCCATGCTTTTCTGCATAGTAATTTATTTCTTTAAATAATGATCTTTTAGAGAAATTGACTGCTTTCTTTTTCTTTCTGATGTTTTTATCAGCCTGAGATTTAAATAAATACAATATAGTCTTTTGTGCTCCTTGTGAAAATCAAGGGGATCTTTCTACTTGGCAGTGAATTACTTTTTATTACTTGGTTGGTGGTATAATATTATACTATCTCCAATTTGGAAAGCTGTTTTGTGAGATATGTGTGGGAGATTCCTGAAAAGGAACTGTCATTCTTTCCTGAGGTTTTCAAATTATATTTCAAACTGAACAGACTCCTACCGTGGCTTTAAGCCCCTTTGGCTTTTAAGTCTCGATCAATGAGCTTTTGACTATTGGGTCTGAGAGAAGTTAAATGAAGAGGGATTCCAAGAAAAGGGAGGCCCTGAAAGCAATTGCCTCTTCAAGTGCCATTTGCTTTTTGAACTTTACACTAATTTAGGAAAGATTAATATGTTTTAGGCATTTGCAGGCAGGAACAAACATCACTGTATTGATATCTGAGGAAGAATTTAATTGCTTGGAGAAATTCATTTGTTAGTGATTTAACATTCAATTTCACGAAAAAGAGATAGATTATACACACTGAAAGGCATACTATACTAAATGCTGAAGGTTTTAGAGATCAATCAGTCCCTGCCTTAGAAGTGGGGGTTGGGGGGAAGGAGGACCCAAATAATTATTAGTGTGATTATATTGTAGGCCTTGAGTGGTAAATCAAGAGTGATATGGAGAATTCACAACTAGCTTAGTTTTGGGTATAGGGACATCAGAAATGTCTTCATATAAAAATGGAAATTATCATGAACTATGAATCTTGAAAATGAGGAGGTTCCAGATGAATGTAGCTTCCTGAATAGGAATATTAAACATCAATAGAGTCTAGACTAGCAATGTAAGGCAATCACAGGTTGGACATAGATAAATGTTGGGAAATGAGCTTAGAAATACAGCCTCAGCATATGTTGAATACCAGGATGAGAAATATTGACTCATATAGTTTATTAGTTTAGAGCCTCTAAATGTGTTTGACTATGGGAATTACATGATTGGGCTATAAATTGGAAAGATTAATCTGTGAGCAGGATAGAGGTTGAATATTGTAGTCAGGAAAGGTAAAAGTTCAAGAAAATAGTTCAGATGTTATTGCAAGTCTAAGAGTCTATCAATAAAGTGAAAAGATAGGTCTGGGGAAAAGTTATAAGGAAGTAGAAACTCTGTGGTTTGACATGTTATTGACTGGCAATGAGGGAGAAAGTGACTGAGGTGTACAGAGAGGGTGATTTTAATAATAAAAGTAGGGAAATGACTTGGGAGTAGACATAGGGAAAGATAGATGGTTTAGAGAGAGAAAATGACGTATTTGTTTGGGACATAGTGAGTTTGAAATCCTAATAAGATTTTCAAATAGAGACATCCAGGGAAATTGAAATTGTCTAGTAGGTAGTTGGAATGTCTCTGGAGCTGGAGGTGATAGTGAGGGAATGAATTTTCTTTACTCTAGATCCCAAGAATTTTTAATCTTGCCCATTGTAAGATGAATAATATAGAGCAGGGGTCCTCAAACTACGGCCCGTGGGCCACATGCACATACAAATATTGTATTTGTTCCCGTTTTGTTTTTTTACTTCAAAATAAGATATGTGAAGTGTGCATAGGAATTTGTTCATAGTTTTTTTTTTTTAAACTATAGTCCGGCCCTCCAACGGTCTGAGGGACAGTGAACTGGCCCCCTGTTTAAAAAGTTTGAGGACCCCTGATATAGAGAAACAATTTATGTCTCTCTGGATGCTCATATTTCTTAGTCTTATGGCACTTGTTTTCCAAATCTGTCACAGTTATTTGTATGTATCTCTTATCTCCTTTACCAGACTACAAGTGCTTTGAAAGTAAGGTACATATTTAATATTGTTTGTTTGTTTAGTAACAGTTCTAAACACATAAGGATATAATTTGCTAAATGAATGCATAAATGAATGATATAGTTTTCCACTTATTTTTTTTTATTTTTCATTTCTTCCTATCACAGTGACTTACCATATTACTGCCTAGTCCTAGTCCTAGTCCTTGGGAAAAGGTTATGGACAGGTATGAATAACAGAACATAAGATAGATACAAGTAGATTATTTTGATTCTTAGCTATGAAAGTAAGCATCAAATATAGGGAAAGGAGCTTCTTATAAAAGGTAAGTCAATACCCAAACTTCAGCAGAAGAGATGATAGGGATAAATGGACAACCCAGTGCCAAATAATAGTAATTTAAAAAATCTGGAAGAAGGAACTGCTATGACTATAATCATTTTGAGGAAGAATATCTAAATAGAATTGATTCTACTTATTTTTCCTTTGGGGGCATCAAATACTTTATATAACATTTTCTTGTAGTAAGAATTATTCTAAACCAACTTCCCAAAGATACAGTATGGATTTCTATAAAAACAAAGTTCACAAAAAGAGAAGTTGGAAGAAAGTTAAGTAAATACTATACATTATTAATTCCTGTATTACCTTAAGTAACATATGAGTTGCTTTAGTGATCATTTTACTTATAACTTCTGTTTAGCTTAATTACTCTCAACAGAGCTTACCTAAAATGGGGGATCTACTACAAGAAGAGTGAACTGATATGGAAATAAACCCAATGGGAAAAGTATTCAGTCCTTGATCCTTATCCACTGAGCCAAACCGGTTAGGGCTGTCCTTGATCCTTTTGTTTAGCATTCTTTCTTCACTACTTATGTTTAATAGTCTCTACCTAAAGGTTGACATGATCATCCTAGAATTCTCTGGCAATTTTATTCTGCTGATTGTAATTATTCAGATATTGAGAAAAAACAATGAGCAGTTGAGGGTCTCAGAAAAGTTTTTAATTTACGGGGTCATTACCCATTCTTTTATTGATGAAGTCACATTTCAAGCCTCGGATAAATATTTTAACTTGTAAAGAATTATCTAATCCAAATAATTTAGATTCTTTTTCTCAGTTATCACT
This sequence comes from Myotis lucifugus, assembly GCF_000147115.1. Taxonomy (NCBI): domain Eukaryota; kingdom Metazoa; phylum Chordata; class Mammalia; order Chiroptera; family Vespertilionidae; genus Myotis; species Myotis lucifugus. The sequence continues at coordinate 420,718 of NW_005871177.1, read as the reverse complement.
TTCCAGCTTCCTCTTCATCTTTGGGAACAAATTGAGATGAACATTGCTAAACAGTGATTGTCAAAGCAGGAATTTACTCTAAGGGACATTCAATTCCTGTGTAGTAAGTGTCTCTTTTCCTGTTACTGAATTCCTGTGAGTCATTATAGCGCTATCAGGATAGGATCATAGTGCCTGTCCAGTGTTAGAAAAAGCTCTTTTAGTTAGCAAACAAGATCCTTTTGTGCTGTTGCTCTCAATATCAACATCAGCATGGGGGTCATTAGCAGCATTAATTATATCTGGAAAGGCCACTATATGGTACCTCAGCTTCAGGCAAGCATAAGAAAAATAATTTTCTAAAGTTGAATAGAAATTTTGTCTTGTAGAATAATATATTCATAGAATAACCAAAACTAGCTTCTAAATAGAAGCAACCACACTATTCAATATTAGACACCTATTGTGTTTTTCCCTATATTTTCTCTGGCCGTGTTTACTAGTGGTCCAGCCATTGCTATGGCAACCCAGGATTTATTATTTTTCCTAATGGGAACATTTTGGTTTGGATGATAATGTATGTGTAGGTATAGATTAGTTTCAGTTTCTCTGACATTTTAATTAATATGCACTGGCTTCCCTCCTCTTTGCTTAAAAAAAAAGCTTTAATCAATCTTTTGTTGCATAAGTTAAATAATATTCTAAGCAGGTTCTATTTTAAGGCAATCATTAGTCTGTAAGAGTCAATAATAAATTATATTGTGAGGTTAGTAGTCAAAAATGTCAATGTCATTGGTTTCATTCTTGGTATCCTGCTCATCTGAAACGTGAACTGCTTTTTAATCTTTTTAATCAGTCCTATTCTGGCCTAAACCTAAATTAGTTGTATCAAAGTTAACCCAAATAAGTATCATCACAACAGCTACTAACAGCTACCATTTATTGTGCCTGGCACTTGACACACATTACTTCCATCAAAACACTTCAGGTTCAGCTTTATTATTCTTATTTACTGATTAGGAAACATAGGTTTGGAGATAATATAAAGTTTTACTAGGATGGTATGCCTTACAATGAAACCAAAGGACATTGTTCTTCAAAATCTTCCTCTACAATCCTATACCCTTCCAATGTTATAAAGCTACCATGGTTGAATTTTTCTGATAGAAAATAATAGGGATAGAGATTTACCCTTTGAGTAATTCAGAAACCATTTCTACTTCTCATAGCCACTTTGGCACATCTAAACCAACAACTAATGTTTTTGGTGGGGACAGCTCCGCAACCCCCTTTGTTGCTTGGCGGAGTGAGCTCCTTGCGATATCCTGAGAAAAGGCATTTTTTCTGAGACTCCCATGGGAGGACGAGTTATTGTAGAAAGCTTTATTTCTGTGGAGTTAAACCCCTGAGTTTCCAAGGTCCCATTTCCCTTTGCCCCACCATAGCAAAGTGTAGCTGTGGCTTCAGCAGAGCTAGAATCAAAGCCAGTGTCCAGGAATTTTGCTTCATATTTGAGCAGTGCCTAGTCCAGCATCAGGCTAACTTAGTTTGTGTTCCCAGTTGCAGTCCATCAATCCATTGCATGTGGGGTCCGCAAGGCCACATGGCTATGAAGGAAGCATGGGTGAATGCAGGAGAGCCAGGAGTGAGCCAAGAGCCAAGAGAAACAATTCCTTTATTTGGGGGATTATGTCTCCCCAAACATTCATGAACTTGCAGTGGCCCTGCCCATTCTGGCCAATGATCTCTGTTCCCAGGTTTGACTGACAGGCGCCTTCCCTAGTCACGCCAACTTTACTGTACATCTACTAGTACCTATCTCCCCTTTGTTGAACCCCTTCCCCCAATAACCTGCAGGGAATGGGCTGGAGGTTCTCTGGGGAGTGTGAAGTTACAGCTTCTTGGTGAAGCTTCCCAGATGGCAATGCCTATAATATCTGGCTTTGCGTTTGCTCCTTACTTCTTATTAATTACTAGCTTACTACAACAGTATCACTAAGACAACAGATATATGAATGAATTTCTACTTAGTTATAACAATTTTCTTAATATTCTGAATTCAATTCATTCTTAGGGGATTGGTTGAAAGGCATTGTAGACTTTTGCCTACCTACTCATTTAGGGTTCTAATATTAACATCAGTGCAGTTAATATGGCACTTGGAGGAGAAAAAAAGTGGAAATAACTATTAGTGAATTAATCACTTAGTGTCACATTTGTAATTTTTCTGGAGCCAAACTGTCTAGTTTCAAATCCCAGCTTTGTCACTCGCTATTTGTGGATTCATGGAAAAGTTATATAAATTTTCCTCAGCTGTAAAATGGAGCGAGTACAGTCCCTACCTCATAGGAATATTGAGAAGATCACTTGAGGTAATGTACATGAAATGCCTAGGATAGTGTTAGGCATGTGGTAACTTAGTAAATTTTCCCGAGTTTTAGAATTAGTCCTAGAGTTTATTATATCCCATTCCTTAGATTAATTTATTTCCAAGTTGATTCCAGTACAGAAACAGCAAATATTTAAATAATTATAATGTGAATTCTCACAAAGTGAAAATCCAGCACATGAAAATTTTTCTCAAGAAAATTGATACAGGATACTAGGAAGATGATTGGCAAGTTACATTCTTAATCACAATATATACAGGCACAATTTGATATATACAGACTGGTGTAGTCTCTAGCATACCTTTCAGGTTAGTAAATTCCTCACTCACTGTATAAACTAATCATTCAAATTAATAAGCAAAATTGTGTTTGTGTTTAATGAGAACTTTTTTTGTCCTGAGAATCAATAGTCTCAAATATTATTACCTATTTTAAAATATTAAGCATTGCTTAATCTGATAGTTGGAATAGGTTAGTAAAAAAACCTGTCTTAATCTGACCAACTTTGAATCTAACTTATTAATATGCTGAAGTAGGTCAAGACACTAAATATTTCTTAGCCCCATTTTTTTCTCTACAAATGAGAAAAAATATTTGTTGAAACAGTGTTGGTGTTACATGAAAACAAGAAAACCTATTTTAGATATTGGGTAAGTTACAAATTATTAAAATAATGGTTGTTAATATGCAAGCTAGAACATTTAATTCACAGAATCAATGGATAACTTAGAAAGCATTTTATAAATGTGAGAATTTTTCCTTATTGGCTGGGCCTTTAACTGACAATCCACTATTGCTCTTTTACAATAATACCTTTGCATCTTTTTTATGGTTGGTACACATTAATATTGCCAACACATTCAATTGTGTTGAAATAATGCTTGAGTTATAAAAATCACACACACAAAACAAGGAAAAACATTTGTATAACACATTGAATTTGTTTTAACCGAAGTGGCTAAAGAAATGATTTTTTTTTGTATGAACTGTGAAATTGTCCTCCTAGGGCATTCAGCAAGTGTAAGGGCACAAACATCCAAAGTCTTGGGCACTCTCTCTAGGGTACAGAGGCCACTCTTGAATTCGCCAGCTCAAGGACATTGTGACAACTCCTCTGTCCTATGAGACATATCCCAATTATCTGTCTCCCTGAAAATCCAGTTTTAGATAATAAGACTCACCTTTTTAAATTCAAGAATTAACTAATTTAAAGATTTATTATTAGTAATTACATTATTAGGATTAGGATGATTCAATTATATGAGTCAATAAGCTTTTTATTATTGTTTATTTTCTTTTTCATTTCTGACAGCCTCATTTGTTGGGTAAAAGTTTTATATCAATTAAATTTAAAACTCTATAAGTTTGCAAAGTAGAAGAAAGAAAAATGACAATGCTCCCAACCATTTAAAAGCCTGTTATTATGGTCTATTTCAATCTAACTGAATATAAATCTCTTGGGAGCAAGGAAATGTCTAATTCAGCAGTTCTCAACCTGTGGGTCGTGACCCCTTTGGGGGTCGAACAATCCTTTCACAGGGGTCACTTAAGACCATCAGAAAACACATATATAATTACATATTGTTTTTGTGATTCATCACTATGCTTTAATTATGTTCAATTTGTAACAATGAAATTGGGGGTTACCACAACATGAGGAACTGTATTAAAGGGTCGCGGCATTAGGAAGGTTGAGAACCACTGGTCTAATTGATACCCCCATCCCCCACCCCCAGAGAATATCTTTGAAAACTTAGATGATTCTTGCTAACCAGCTCTTGCTTTAATTTGGAGAACTCTGTCTCTTCAAAACTCAGCAGAGTGGAAAATACCCAAGGCAGTTTGGATTTGTTTTCAGTAACTTGAGGGCAATATTTATGTTTATCCTTGGCCTGTGTCATATAGAAGTTGTGAGTGTCATTTTTGGATACTATCTTGGTGGGCTGGACATACTTGACTTGCTTTGTGAAGTTGATTTGCCATTATATTGTTGTATAAATAATAGAAAATCCTGTCTTTGGTTTATAGTGACTATCCATATCACACAAAAATGGCATGATTATCTGAATGCAAGTGGTGAATCATTCCTGAGGCTTCCTCTCTCTTTCTCTTCCTCCCTCCCTCCCTCTCTCTCTCTCTCTCTCTCTCTCTCTCTCTCTCTCTCTCTCTCACACACACACACACACACACACACACACACAAAAATTGGTATCCTGTAATTCTGTACATCATTCATCAGGTAATCTGGAACCATTTAGATCAGACTAATTCTCACTCTCAGTAGAATAGAATATAAACTTATGGAAATTCACTCATAAAGACATGTTGATTATAGATTTCACTTCTCTACTTCTGAAGTCTTGGTTCAGCATTTTGAGAAATAAACTATTCTAATCATGCCCAGAAGCAATTCAGTTATTCCCACCTATTTAAAATTTCATTGATGAATAAAAGATCAAAATGCCCTCTAGACAGGTGACATGGTAGTAACAGCTTTTTTACTTTGTCAAATAAAGACACAAAATCCCTACAATATGTATAGTATTTACTAGTGCATTACATTAAATAAAGGCTACTTTAGCATTCTCTCTCTCTCTCTCTCTCTCTCTCTCTCTCTCTCATGCGCAACATAACAAAGTCTTTAAATTTCATTCTCACTGAGCTCTGACTGGTGTCATAAGTCAGCACTGTGCAGTGGTGGAGAGTGCACTGTCCTCTGACCCAAGAGCCCGTGGTTTAACTACCATAGGCCACAAGTTTGCTGTGTGACTGAGCTAAGCAATTGTTTTAATGGCTCAAGGCTTTAATTTCTCCATCTACAAAGTGAATATGGCTTAACTAAAGATATTAAAGTTTTCTTCCAGTTCTTACTGTGTGATCCTGTCATAACCAATAATTTCTGTACATTTTACCTCAAGATATCTTGCTTCAGTTACATCCTTTTATTCCTAGATATATTCACAGGAGCAAGGTTTCAATTGTATTCCCTAATGTTTACCTCCTTCGGGGAATTTTCAGATATGACTGTTGGAAAGTATCTGTTTGTATGTGACAGGCCTATTTCCTGCCTCAAAGATACATTTTTCATAGTACACACCAACAAATAACATTTTTTTCATGTGGTATTATTTGTATATAAATTGGAGAGATTTAGTGGTGAGAGGAATAGAAAAAAAGACAGAGATACAGAGAGAGAAATTCATTGACATCCAGAAAAAGATTGAAAGTAAGAAGGAGATTAAAAGAAATTGAGGTAGTGATAGAGACTAGGAGAAAGAGAGCGCCTCTCTGATCGGGTTGCATGGGAAGATCAAGAATGAGAAAGGGAGGGAGAACCATACAAAAGAGAGATGAGGGGAGCACTCAATGCTCTAATGAATTGGGAGTATTCCCCGTAGACCCTCTAACCACTTTTACATGCCCAGTACCCAGTAGAGTTCTTTCTTATTAAATCTCTTGTCAGCCCTTCAATTGTCCATCCATTTCACTTGCAGAATGTTGTACATTTTCAAAGCACTTTCAATGATCAGTTATCTCAGTGAATCCTTGCCATTGCCCAGGGGATTGGGCAGACTGGTGTTTGTGCTCATTGTCAGAGAAGGAAAGCCTAAGGACACAACTTTGTGACACAAACCAGTAGCTCTTAATCTGTTTTACTCGTAAGAATCACCTAAGATATCTGTTATATTTTCCCAGAGCTCAACCCCAGAGATCCCCAGAGCTCCAGTAAAACCAAACTGAAACAAAACAAAAAAAACCTATGTTTCCAGCAATTCTTACAGGTAATTTTTACACGTTGGTACATTAACGCACTCTGAGAGATCCTGGACTGGACTCAAGTTTACTGACCAGTCACCTGAGCCCTTTGACTGGCCATACACACAAGACAACCAGCGGTGTTTACCTTTCAAGGGAAGTGCTGGAGTCTAGTGCTTTCAGAGAAAATTTTCATATGAATTCAGTGTAATCTGTTTTTTTTCTTTTTGCTTGTACTAGGTTAGGATAATAGGAAACTAGATTTCGCCAAGACAAATATTAGTTGAAGGAATCAAATCTCCCTAGGCACACAAGCTTAAATTTCAGCTTTTTGGACCATCTATTCGTGAGGATATACCCTTTACCCCCTACTCATTATAAGATTTCATTGATTGCTTTCAATTCTATTGTTACTCTCCCTCCTGCTTAACACTGAAAGAATCTGGGCCTCTGTCCTATAGAGTTCTCAAGAAAATTAGCGACCTTGAATAATTGAGTATTTGATTAGGGAGTATTTCCATCAAAGATTCAAGTGGGGTCAGGATGTTTTTGACACTCCAAACAATTTATTCTGGTTCTCAGAGAACCAACTGTTAAGGGTCAAGGGAGTTTGAGAGGATAGGGAGGATTGAATAACTAGCATTAATACATAATTTGTGAACATAAAAGAAAATGAAAAAGCTGCGATATTATGAATTTGAGCTAGATATGCAGTAAAACTTCTAGTATTGAAAATGGCAAACTTCTATCTTGTGTTTATTTTTGTTCATCAGTTTATTTTGTTTATTAGATTCCACATATGAGTGAGATAATGTGATGCTTGTCTTGATATTGGCTTATTTCGCTTAGCATAATACTCTCCAGGTCCTGTCATGCTGTCTGAAAGGGTAAGAGATCCTTCTTTTTTTACTGCTGCAAAGATCCAGAGACATAGAAGCATGGAACAGACTGTCAAACCTCAGAGGGAAGGCAGGGGTGGGTGGGAAGACATCAACCAAAGGACTTGCATGCACATATGCAAAATCCATGGACACAGACAATAGGGTTGTGAAGGCCTGGGGTGGGGTATGGGGTGGGTTAGAAGGGGTCAGTGGGGGGAAAAAAGGAGGCATATATAATACTTTCAACAACAAAGATTTTAAAATAAATAAACAAATAAATAAATAAATAAAAAGCTTCTGCACAGCAAAGGAATGAGCATCAAAATGAAAAGGGAACCTGCGAATGGGAGAACGTAATTGCCAATGATACATCTGGTAAAGGGTTCATTTCCAAAATATATAAAGTACTCATATAACTCAACAACAAAAAACGAACAATCCAATTAAATAATGGGCAGAGGACCTAAGTAGACACTTCTCTTAAGAGAACATACAGATGTCCAAGAGACACATGAAAATATGCTCAACATCACTAATCATCAGAGAGATACAAATTAAAACAACAATGAGGTATCACTTCACACCTGCCAGAATAGCTACCATCAACAAATCAACAAAGGAAAAGTACTGGTGAGGATGTAGAGAAAAAAGAATCCTAGTACACTGCTGGTGAGAATACGGACTAGTACAACCACTATGGAAAACAGTGTGGAGTTTCCTCAAAAAATTAAAAATGAAACTGCCATTTGACCCAGTGATCCCACTTCTAGGAATATAACCTATGAAAAATTAAAAATGAAACTGCCATTTGACCCAGTGATCCCACTTCTAGGAATATAACCTATGAAGCCTGAACCACCAATCAGTGCAATTTACAGTAACTAAATCTGGAAACAGCCCATTGTACAATTACACAATGGAGTACTATGCAGCTATAAAAAAGAATCTCTTACCCTTTGAGACAGCATGGAGGGACCTGGAGAAGTATTATGCTAAGCAAAATAAGCCAGTCAGAGAAAGACAAATATCACATGATCTTACTCATATGTGGAATCTAATGAACTAAATTAACCAACAAACAAAATAGATACAGAGACATGGAAGCATGCAACAGACTGCTGAATCTCAGAGGGAAGGGGAGGAGGAAGAGATTAACCAAAGAATTTATATGCATATATACATAACCTATGGACACAGATAAGGCCTGGGAAGGGGGTTGGATGGGGAGGAGGTGGTCAATCTGTGGGGGGGGGGGGGAGGCATCTGTAATACTTTCAACAATAAAGATATATTTATGGAAAGAATAAAGAAATGCATAAAGTCAAGAATATCTTAGTAATTCTTGAAGGAGAAATGCAAGAAAGGAGAACTTGCTCTACCAGTTATCAAGACCCATATCAAAGATGTAGTAATAAAAATTGTCAACTTGATGCATGTTAAACACATTAGACAATAGTAGCATTTATGTCATGTAGATCAGTGGATAGAATATGGATCTTTGATGTAAAACAAAGATGGCACAACAGAGCAGTGAGAAAGCATTGGCCTTTTTAATAAATGCTACTGGCACAATCAGACAGCCATTGGGGGAAAATTATATTGAATTCCCACATCGCACTTCAAATAGCCAATTCCAGGTGAATCATTTCCTAAGATGTAAACTTTAAAACATTAAGAACAAAATATAGAAAAGTATTCTTATTACTTTGTTGTAGAAAAATACACAAAATCACTAACCATAAAAGAAAAGACATATATTCTATTGTTTTGGAATTACTCTATTAAAAGACACAATAGTAAAAGTGAAAATAAAACCACAGAATGGGAGAAAATATTGGACATGGATATAATGGACAAAAAAACAACAACAAAAAAATACCTCATCTAGAAATATATAGAAAAACTACAAATCAGTAAGGAAAATAAAAACAACCCAATCCAAAAAAGGCAGACTTAAATAGGTACTTCACTTTTACATAAGACATATATGTATGTTTATAACAATCCTATCTAATAAAAGAGTAATATGCAAATTAACTGTCGCTCCGCAACAAAGATGGCGGCGCCCATAGAGGCTGGGCAGGACGCTGGCGACATCACCCTGGCAACCTGAGCCCAGCAAGCAAGCAGGGCCGCAGGCAGCACCCAGCAGGTCCTGCTGGGCAGTGGCAGAGACAACCACGAGCAGGCAATCGGGCCGCAGGCAGCACCCAGCAGGGCCTGCTGGGCAGTCGCCACAAAGACCGGGGAGCAGGCAATTGGGGCCTTCAGGCAGCACCCAGCAGGGCCTGCTGGGCAGAGACCGGGGAGCAGGCAATCGGGGCCCACAGGCAGCACCCAGCAGGGCCTGCTGGGCAGAGACCGGGGAGCAGGCAATCGGGGCACAGGCAGCACCCAGCAGTGCCTGCTTTCCCATCCTGGTGGTGTGGAGCAGGCAGGCCCCGCAGAGAGCAGAGAACCATGGGGAGTGGGCCCAAGCTGTCAGTAGCACATCCCCTGAGGGCTCCTGAATTGGAGAGGGTGCAGGTCGGGCTGAGGGACCTCCCACGCCTCCACCCCCACCCCTCGTGCATGAATTTTGTGCACCGGACCTCTAGTATTTTTATATACACAAAAAATTAGCGACAGCTCAAATGTCTAGATTGCCAAATTAATAATCCAAATTATGATTTATTCATTTAATTAACCTGTGCACAGTGATAGTGAACAGACTAGAGCTTTAATCAACAAAATAAAAAATCCTTAAAATATAGTAATCAACAAAATACAAAAACTACCTACAATATATTTCCATTAAGTTAAAAGCAGTCAAATCTAAGTTTGATTATATTGAGATGTGCACATAGATAGAAAATTTATAAAGCAGCAATTTTCAACCCTTTCACCTCATAGTACACATAAACTATTAAAATTCTGAGGCACACAAAAAATTATATTTTTTGCTGATCTGGAAAAAAAGTAGGTATAATTTTGATTCATTCACACCAGATGGCTATTGTATTGGCTGTTGGGTTTTGTTTATTTGTTTGTTTTATTTGACAATCTAAGGGAAAAGAGGTCAGTGCCTGTGACTAACTAGTCAGGTATTGCATGTTTTAAAAACTCTTGCAGCACACTAGTTGAAAATCACTGCTATAAAGACATGCTAGAAACCATTACCATAAATCAGATCAGCTATGGGTAACGTCTAGTAGTAGCAGAGAGATTTAACTCACAGAACATTCCCAAGGAGCTTCTGAATGGCTGGTAATATTCTATTTCTTAAACTGGGTCATAATTACACCAAATTCTGGCTATTATTTAGGCATTATATGTATATTTATATCTTTATGCTTTTGTATTCATATTACCTTTTATTGTTTTAACAAAAGCTGGGGGGAGTGAATAAAATGCAGATACAAACATAAGAAACTTAAAAATTGAAGCTGAGATCTATTAAAAGGGAAATAAACTGTCTTACTGAGTGAAAATGATAAGATAAAATTTGTCAAGGTTTTAAGAATGACTAGTATACAACAGAGGCAGAATGTATTAATCAGAAAACCTTAAGAAACACCAATAAAAGCAAGCTATGGAGAGAAAAGTCAGCAGCCTTCTGAAGTATTCTGTGACATAAAAATCTCTTTTTAGCAAACAAATCTCTATCGTCATTCATCATAAACTATTGTGAATTCTTCATCCCCTATGAAAAAGGAAGACCTACTGGACACTTTTAAGCTTTAATTGAGCTGTTATCAATTTCCTCTCAATCTCATTCTGCTGTTCTCTTAGGTGGCATTCACTCTTATTCAGGGTAAGAAGCCTTTCATGGAAGACCTGCTTCTATTCAGGTTTGTCCCTCGTATTGTGGTAGCTCTCTCTAAGATGTTACTACCTGGAATTTTAGCAGCCAGAGGCCTTCGTCATCTTTCATTTGATAGGCACTAGTTGATGTGTGAGTCTGCCCAGGACACTAATGGCTGACCTTGAGGACTCCGTGGCTAGCAATGCCTCTCAAAATCCCTGGTCTCCACCCGGTCCTCTTCCTGAGGCTGGAACTTACCTTCTGAAGTGCAAACTGGAGCTTGCTTGGTATGCTTGTTGGTGTTTAAGACAGGTGTCATGAGTGGAACGATGTATGATACTTTGAGGACTTTAATTCCATTTCAACTTTCTCCAATCTCCAACTAATTCAGGATAAGAGAAGTACTTTAAAAAAGTGTTCACCATGATAAAACATTTATTAAAAGTACATATGTGCTTTCTTTACCATAGAATCATTTCAATACGGTAGCATGCCTGACTTTATGATTTAATATCAAGGATGCCATATTTGTGTCTTAACTGAGACTTTACAGAGTACTTTCTATATGTTATCTCTACAAAACCCTGAAAGGTGGGCAAACTGGTGTATGTTAACTATTTTAAATTTATGAATAAAGTTTTAAATACTTAAGGGAGTTTAATTAACAAAACATAAAAATTGGATTAAATGTTTAAAGGCCTCTGATACTGCTAAATTTGCTATATTAATAAATAGAATAATAATATTTGTAAACTAAACTTAAGAAATATATTTTATTATGTAAATTAAAACACACACACAACCTTACATTTAACAACTTGAAGAATGTACTTGCAAAATATATATTAAATATTAGCATCATAAATATAATATATATATAACTGAATTAGATTGATAAGGGAAATAAAAATTAATTGTATGCCATCACCTAACACAGTATGTAATGCTTAGTACATACGAAGCATTCAGTTATGGTCTGTGTTAAATGGAGGAAATGGACTCACTAAGTGTTCAATTGTGTGGTTTGAGAATTGTATATATAGGGATAGTCATTGCAGATGGAACTAATAAATAAGGCTTCATGCAGATGGTACAGCTTCATTTGAGTGTTAAAGAAAAATTATCTGTGTTCTCTAGGAGTTTCATTAAATAAAAAAGATGGAGGGAAAACATAAACAATGCTACAGAATAGGAAATAAACATGCCATATTTAAGGGGTAGCAGAGAAACCCGCATAGATGCAGGTTATAAATAAAACTTGGATTTTCTTCTAAAATACAGACATTCACTTTCAATCTAATCATCTCCGTGCTTCAGACTAATCCAACAAATTGTTAACTTGGGAGAGCCAGTTTGCAAGATGGGCCCCAATGATCCTTGCCTTTTGGTACTCAAGCCCTAGAGTGGACCATTCTCAGTTAGGACTGAATTATGTGACTCACAGAATACAGTGGAAGGGATAGTGTGTGATTGCCAAGGCCAGGTAGTAAAAGACATTATGGTTTCTACCTCAGTCTCTCAGGTGGCTTTCCCTGGGGAAGCCAGCCATCCTGTTGTGAGAGCAATCAGACAGCCTTGTGGAGCGAGCCAGTGGGGAAAACTGAGGCCTCCCACCACCACAGCCAGCATGGTTGCCAGCACTGTGAGTGAGCCACCTGGTAAATGGCTCTTCCAGACCCACCAAGCCTGGAGCTGATTGCAGCCCCAGCTGTAATTGCTAGAGATTGTTATCTCATGAGAGACCCTCAACCTGGATTTGGTGAAAGGTAGTCTAAATGTATTGCTCCATTAAATACTGTGAGAGATAATACATGATTAGTGTCTTGACACATGTTTAGGTACAATTTGTTGTGCAGAAATAAATGGCTGATACAAGTGCGATAAATTAAAACCTGTAATACATTTAAACTTTTGACACAAAATTGATTGATATTCAGATGAACAGAAAGGACACCTTGTATCAAGAAATTTTTTTCTAGATGCAAGGTGAATTATTTTCTCTCAAGCTATGCCCACAGTAAATGTTTAATTGATACTGGCTGAATTTTTTTTTAATTGATCCATTATTTACTTGCTGCATAAAGCCCAAAACATCTTTAGGATTATATGCCTTGCCTATTAAATTCTTTAAGTTCAGAGTTTTCATTTATCATTGAAGAACTGGTATGGATAGAATTAGAATGTTGCATAATCATCATTTTTGTAATATTATAACAATAACTAGAGGCCCGGTGCACAAAAATTTGTGCACTGGGGGTGGGGGGGTCCCCCAGCCCGGCCTGTGCCCTCTCGAAGTCTGGGACCCCTCGGGAGATAACAACCTGCTGGCTTAGGCCTGCTTCCAGGTGGCAGAGGGCAGGCCCAATTCCTAAGTGCAGCCCCTGGTCATGCACAGAGCAGGGCGGATTGGGAGGTTGCGATGCCACCCTCAGTCACGCTCAGGGTAGGGCCGATTGGGGGGTTAGGGCACCGCCCCCTGTCACACTCAAGGCAGGGTCGATGGGGAGGTTGCGGCGCCACCCCCTGTCACGCACAGAGCAGGGCCCATCAGGGGGGTTGGGGCACTGCCCCCTGTCACGCACAGAGCAGGGCCCATCAGGGGTGTTGGGGCTCCGTACCCTGTCACACACAGAGCAGGGCAGATCAGGGGGTTGGGGTGCTGCACCCTGTCACACTCAGGGCAGGGCCAATGGGGAGGTTATGGCTCTACCCTGTCACACACAGAGCAAGGCCCGTGGAGGGGGGTTGGGGCGCCACCCTCTATCAACCACAGAGCAGGGCCGATCAGGGGGTTGGGGCGCCGCCACTGTCACACTCGGGACAGGGCCGATGGAGAGGTTATGGCTCTACCCCGTCACACACAGAGCAGGGCCCGTGGGGGGGGAGGGGGGTTGGGGCGCCGCACCCAGTCACACACAGAGCAGGGCCGATCAGGGGGTTGGTGCGCTGCACCCTGTCAAACACAGAGCCGCAGGGCAATCAGGGGATTGGGGAGCTCCCCCCATCAGGCACAGAGCAGGGCTGTTCAGGGGGTTGGGGCGCCTTCCCCTGTCACGAACAGAGCAGGGCGGATCAGGGGGTTTGGGCGCTGCCCCTGTCACGCTGATCCCGGTGCCGGTCAGGGGTTTGGGCGCTGCCCCCTATAGGATAGAGGCCTGGTGCATGGGTGGGGGCTGGCTGGTTTGCCCTGAAGGGTGTCCTGGATCAGGGTGGGTGTCCCCACTGGGGTGCCTGGCCAGTCTGGGTGAGGGGTTGAGGGCTGTTTTCCGCCTGGAGAGTGACTGAAGCTTCCAACCGCTCCTTGTTTTCTTATTTTTATTCTGGGCCAGCTTTAGCTCTGAGGCCTCGCCGCTGAAAACATCAATACAGTGTTGCGGTCCGGCTGGATTTCAGTCCGGCTGGTTTCTGGAGTTTTGTTTAGCTTCTTATTTGCAACATAGTACATAGTTGCTTAGAGTTGCAGCTGAGAGGCCGGCAAGTGAGGCGGGGAACGTTGGAGTCTGCAGCAAGCAAGCCTCATGCTTGCTTCAGTGCCTGGCTGCCGGCCGCCATCTTGGCTGACAGTTAATTTGCATATACTCACTGATTAGCCAATGAAAAGGGTAGCGGTCGTACGCTAATTACCATGTTTCTCTTTTATTAGTGTAGATAGTAATATATTTTATAAGCAATATAGTTTTTTCTATTCTTCCAACAGATAATTTTAAAAGTTACACATTGTTATTATGGAAGTCATGTTATTTTCACAGAAGATATATTTTACTAATGAATTTGGCTTATAGATATCATTTGTATTTCTTGATGTGCTTACAGAGAATTCATTTGTTAATGAACTATATTTGCCTATCTATTTTCTCTGAATATTAAGAAATAATTACTGATTTTTTTTCATCGAGTGAAGTATCAGAAATTGTAAGGTGTAATCCTTTTCACTTTCCTTCATGTATTGGGAAATGAAAAATAGAGAGATAAATGATATTAGAGAACCTTAAGTTTGGAAAGGATTGAATTTAGTTTTAGACACGGTTTCCTCAGGTTAAACAGTAAATTATTCCAACTCCTTTTTCTTTCCCTCCTGGAATCAGTGTGCATCTTTACTTACATTACTTTATCTTCTTTGACAACTTTGCTCCTACTTGCATAAAACACAGACATAAAAATTGAATTCATGGTGTAATAAAGATCTAACCACATTGAACAGTTAATAATACTTACTTTTTAGTTATAAAGCATAATGTCATCACTACTGTTTCATTGCAAGTAGAATTTAAAGATAGAATATTAATTATTTATTTCTTGCTTAAGGCTTCCTTTTGCTTTACATCTTTTTATGACATATTTATTCTTATACTGTTTTACTAAATTTGCTTTTGCTCTTTTGTTGTTTATATTTATTTCTACTGAACTTTATCCTGTAAATGAACAATAATTTATCTAATTATTTTTTATATTGTCAACTTCTTTACTATTATCAGAAATATTAAAAATGCAGTTCAACATACTGTCCTTTAAAAACCTGATTTGGATTTTTTTTTATGTAAAGCTCAGATCTGTTTGCTATATTGCTCTAAATTTTTTCCTAAATTGCTTTTCTCCTTTTGGCTTATAATTTAGTTCATACTGTCAAAATCAAAAGCCTTACTCAAGCCTAACTAGATTTTTGTAGTCATTATGGCTTCTGCTTTGCACAGTAGTCCCCTCTTATCTATGGGTAATAATTCCAAGACTCCCACTGGATGCCTGGACCACAGCTAGTACCGAACTTTCAATTTTTTACTTGAAGCATTTTATGGCGTTTCTTTGGCTTATTCAAATTGCCAGCATCCCTACTCATTTTGAGGCCATTATAAGTAAAATAAGGGTTCCGTGAACACCAGCACTGCGATGCTGCGACAGTCAATCTGATAATGAGAACTCTATGAAGCAACTAATGGACAGGGAGCGTATGCAGCGGAGACACTAGACAAAGGATGATTCACGATACGGACAGGAAGGCTAATGGCATAAGATTTCATCATGCTACACAGAAAGGTGTGCAATCCACAACTCCAGAATTGTTTCTTTTGGAATTTCTTATTTAATATTTTTGGACCATGGCTGACTGCGGGTAACTGAAAATGTGGAAAGTGAAACTGTGGATAAGGTGGGGACAACTGTATATATAGTCTCCACATAGGTATTTGAGCCTAAATGATTAGTAATCACTTACTCAGCCCTTAATTCCTATCTGTATTGTTGGGCTCCTAAGCAACACTGATCTTTGTACTCCTTTGGACCTTAGTTTTAAAGGGTGGGAACAAATGTATGTTAATATGAGAAAAGAGGATAAAAAGGTTGACTTTCTGCTAGAAGGACAAGCTGTAGTTTGGTATGTTACAAGGTACTTTACAACTTTAAAGGCTTTCGCCTAAAGCAGTATTTCTAGGGTGTGTAGTGGGTAATACTGGTGATAGGTGAGATAACTTTAGGCATAAATGGCAGCAGAATTAAATAACATTGATGCAAATCTTTATTACACTCCTGGCTATCTAAGTGTACATTTGGTATTCTTATATCTTTACTATGCTTTACACCCACTTATTTCTCTTGTCAACACAGGGAGAGCAGGATCCAAGCATGGAATCATCACGGTTAGCGGTATCTGTATAAAAATGACTTTTCATAGTATTTACTCTTGTGGTTATTTCAATTAACGATGAGTGACCTTATTCTCTTTTTGTGAGAGCATTATATTTCTTCTTTTTTTTTTATCCTCACCTACTTCGATTGGTTGCCTTCTGCACTTGCTCCAACCAGGGCTGGGGATTGAACCTGCAACCCAGGGTACTTGCCCTTGACTGGGAATTGAACCTGTGACCACTGAGCCACACCGGCCAGGGCGAGAGTATTATATTTCTTTTTTAAAACCAAATTTAATGTTTAAAACTTTTAAGAATAAGAGTAAAGAACTATTAGTAGATAAAGAATATGAAAACCTCCAAAGTGGTACAGTAGGGAATTAAATTGTGGACACACTTTCCTGGAGACTAAACCATAGGAAGCAGCAACAGCTAAATTTGGCATTTCGTTTTGTCAACTCTTTTGTTCTCACAAGTAGGCTGCTAAATGGACAAGAGTTTTGAGGAAACTTTAAGTTGTTAAGTGACTCTTCTGAATTTAACAAATACATTTTATTTCAACCTTTATCACCCAGGAGAATATGAAGTGTGATGCTTTCAAATATTACATAAGACTCATGAGAGATAAGAAAAATGCCAAAAACATATTCTTCCTACAACTTCTTCCCGGAGTTCCCTATATCAGGAAAAAGAATCATAAATCAAAATGTATCAAGCATTCAACACTGTTGAGGTCACAAAAGGGCGGAGATGTGTTTATAAATAGTAATAAAACGTAAAGAATAATGAGTTACCAACAAATTTTAACCAGAATTTTTATTTCAACAGATCGTATGTTCAGTATAAATTCAACCCAAGTTTTACTTCCTAGCCGTTGGTAATTCTATTTAAAAATGGTAAAGTAACTACAATATTTTGAGGATTCTGGCTATTCAGGAAAAATTATTTATATTTACAATTTAACAAATATTTAATAAGGGCCTATTGTCAAGTACAGCATTCATATTAGGAGATATACAGAAATGTCAATGCTATCCTAATATTCAATTCTAATTATTTGAATCTATCATTCTGGTATATCTTAAATAATGATTCTACACTAATAAAAAATGTTTAATTATGCACCATATTTCTTGGGCTTTCTGAATAAATGAAACTAATTATGTATTGATTATAATGAGATTATATCTACTTATTTCGCTTACTATCTCTGTTACTCTGTTAGGCAAGTTAATTTAATTGTTCTGACCAGAATTCGTCTTCTAAACAAGAAAAAAATCAGTTTACAAATGAATGCCAACTGTAATTTAAAGGCAACCTTCACACTTAGAAAATACTTTATTGCTTAATACCAATAAGATCTCAGGTTTCAATAATTTTTGCTGCTGCATTGAAGTGCTTACTTATAGCTCCAGAATCTATTTTTCTGATTATCTATCTTGCCATATCTGTGAAGCAAACAATTTATAGCCAACTCTGTCTGGAATAATTTACTATAGAACAAATTTACGATTATCCTCTGCTCAGCAAGTGCATAACTGTGACTCAGCAATTCTGGATCCAGTAAACGATATTTAATCAACTAATAAAATAAATTTATATAGCTCAGATGTCACTTGGATATTACCGTCCTGTAATATAAAAACATGCTCAGACTGAAGACTTTTTTTCTGCTCAAAGGAAACACCAGTGTCCCACCTTTCTGCAGACAAACCCTTTGTGACTGAGGGAAGATTACATTTCCAGGCTCACCTTCCCTTCCAGCATCCTGCATCCTTCCAACCCTGTACTCCATTTGGTATCTTGCAACATATCACTTTGCATTGGCAACAATCAAAATGTAGTTCCCCTTTCCTTCATGGGGGCCCAGAAGACCCACTTAAGGAAAGTTTTGGTATCTGCGGAGTGTGTCTGTACAAACAGACTTTACTAAAGGAAGGAAGGTTTTACATCAGAGTGACTCAAAGTTAAGAATGAGTTTTAGATATCCCAGTTCTTTAAAAAAAATTTTTTTGCTTATCAATTTTTAGAGAGAGAGGAAGGGAGAAGAGGAGAGAGAGAGAAACATTGATGTGAGAGTGTAACATCTCAATCTGATCAGCTGCTTCCTGCGTGGACAATAACCCTTCCCAGTTCTTAAAATCCCTTCTCTCTTAGCCTTTTCTTATTCCTGTTTCCCCACATCTTCTGCCCTTTCAACCTCAGGGGTAAAAAAAATAACAAATCGTTTCCATTTCCTTGGTCAGAACAATTCAGTTCTCTCTAGCTCTTTCTCTTACATCCCTTACAGCCTGGACATCCTCTTAAATACCAAAATCACCTTTAGAAAGAATACATCTAAACATTTGTTCTTAGATAAGAAAACATTTCCCATCTTAGTCTTCATCTTGGCATTTGGGAAAGGATTTGGGAGGTTCATTCTTCTAGTTAAAACTGGGTGATATCAAGCAAGAGGGCACTACTTGTAATTAATGAGACAAACTTAAGTTGATTGAGAAGTAAAAGTACACAGTTTATTTCTTGCTCTTTTTTTTTCTTTTAATGTATTTCCTGATTTTACCCCCTGTCAGCAGAGCAGATACTTCCCAAATAGGCTTTGAGAACATATTCTGGAAGTGTGTCTGTCGCCTACCATTTAAATAATCTGTTGCAGTATTTGGTTCAAGCTCTTTCTTTTTCCAGGGGCTGCATCTGTCCCACAACATGCGGAATTACTATATTTTTAAATGTGTTAGATTTAATTAACCTACCACACGTGATTCCTTTGATGGCATCCTAATGAAATGTTCAAAATATTTCTTAATTTGGAAAATATACCGTATAAAAGCTAGTCTCTCAAATCAGAAAGTAGACACGACGACTTCTCTGCTCTTGTGTAAATCCATAATGGGCTCCTCTTGGGCATGTGGTTCAGAGCAGTTTTTCCATCTCCAATGTGGAGAGACTGTGGAGAAACAGATCCACCGAAATCACTTACAACTAGGATATGCCAGACCCCTAAGGGCTCATAAACCCCCTGCTCTGTAAGTCTTTGCTTGCTTGTTTCTAATTAAAAAGTATGAGTCACACTGTTTAAAGAGGGCCCCTAACCATTTGCAGGACATGTTTGAGACCATTTACCTAATTCTGACACAGTTTGTGATGTTAGATGAAGCCTTCAATCAAAATAACAAAATTGTACTGTTATTGATCTACTAAGATATACAAGGGAGTGGCCCCCCAATTTTCTGAAGATAAATCTCATTTATGTGGAATTTATTATGAATTTCATTCCTAGGAAGATAATAATGGCACCCACATATTTAGAAATAGAATCTTTCTAAATATTTAGCAATTTTTAAAATGTTATATTTTATTAATCACAGTAGAAGATATACATATTTTAAAATAGTAGCATACATATGTGAATTTTTTTCAGTATACAGACAATATTGAGTGTGAAGAC
This sequence comes from Myotis lucifugus, assembly GCF_000147115.1. Lineage (NCBI taxonomy): Eukaryota > Metazoa > Chordata > Mammalia > Chiroptera > Vespertilionidae > Myotis > Myotis lucifugus. Next base: position 400,865 of record NW_005871177.1, on the reverse strand, counting down.
CTATTTAATAATTCCTGGTAAAACGCTACATATCCCAGGAGTATCATGCCCACAGCATCTTAGCAACCTGGGCCTATAGAACTGCACTATATAAAATCTCTTACTTCTATTACGTGAAAACAACTTTCAAATTTTTTTTTTAATATCCTGCAATCTTATTATCTGTTCTACCACTATAATCAAAACTTCTTGAAAGAAATGGTATAAGGATGTTAGAAAAAGAAACTAATAAAACTAATTTATAAAATCTGGCGAAGTAATTGTCAAAATTAAGACATAAATGGAAGCTATGTTATGATTTAGGTGGAGCTTAAGTCTTTTAAAAAGACTTTACCAGCTTGAATCCACTGACTGCATTTGGCATGGCCCTGTAAGAAGTTAATCAAGCATTGAGAGATAGTATAAGCAAGAAACAAATGTATCTGACCTATTGGTTTTTAATTAGGATAAATTCAAGTACAACCCAGATATTAGTTGCACCTCTCACCTTTTTATATATATATAAATATTTTGATTTGTGCAAAAACCCTATAGGGTAGGTTTCTATAATATTGAAAACTGAAACTAAAGAGTTTAAGCAATTTGCATCAAGTCACATGGCTGGTAAGCGGTGGGGCCTGAGCTCAAACTGGGTGACATGGCCTCAGAGCCCTGCACTTCCTACACCACACAGCCCTTGATTTAATCCTTGCTCACAGATTATCTTCAATTACTTAGTGAATTTTCTAAATCCACATGGGTCTATATATATATGTGTGTGTGTGTGTGTGTGTGTGTGTGTGTATTGCAAATAAAATAAAGAGGGCAAAATAGTTTTTTTTTATTGTGATCAGGGTAATTAATGATTTTGCTATAAAAGTGAGACCAAACAATAATATATTTACCATTTCACTGCTACTTTACCCCAAAACAAAAAAAGGTAAACATTTTTCTGCAGCGTTGCCCTAAATACAGGACAAGTAACCAATAAAGTGATAAGGACAAGAAAGACGTTGTATTTTAAAAAGCCCTTCACAAATTTTCTCTGAATCATTTGATATTAAAATATCATTGACCTTTCTACTTTTAAATTTTTAGTAAAATGTTGCACATTAATGTTCTAATGATGAACAGGATAAGACAAAACTTTGAGCTAAAAGGTTTTGTTTTGATTTATTTAATAATTCCTGATGGAGGCACTACTGATGATCAATGTTTTTTTACTTTCCATACTTTCCATACCTTAATTAGTTATATTCACTTTCATAACAATTAGCAATAATACAAAAAATGTACTCTAAAGTCATTAGACTACTAAAATAATAGCATAGCAATACTGCAACCACAAATATGACATTGTAGTTAAAAGACTCTAGTCAATGTAGAGGAAAAGAACATGAAAGATTTCTCCCAGGTAACAAGTTCATGTCTCCATAAAGCCATCGTGTAAAACTGCTACAGCACAAGCCTCCTCTTGGTTTGTAGAAATGTAGAAATTAGAACATCAGAGCTTAATTATTGTTACACATGCTTGGGTTCTAGCACTATCTATCATTTAAAATGTTTTGTCTCTTTAAATAACTCTTTTCAGGGCAACAAATGATTATCTTTGAATTTTCAAAAGGTAGAAATTACTTTTTTTGTTCTTTTATTTTAACCTCTTTTAACTAAAAGTACAGTCCTTCAACTGACCAAATTAAATAACATTTTAAATCAGCTAGAGTTTTTCTTTACATTTAGAGAAGACAAAAATAACAGTAGATTAATGATAAATAAGATATCTCTAATTTAGTCAAATATCATTTTCTAGCTCCAAATGTAAAATTGTCGACTATTTTTAGAAAAAAAACTCAGTTGTTCTTAATTAAGTATAGACATGAACACACACACATACAACTTGGTGGGAGGGAGTTGACTAGCTTATTGGAGGTGAGCTCTTATCTGCTCACATAGGAATTACCTTACCTATGCAAAATACTTCATCTCATTACACTTGGTCTTCTGTTGAAAAGAAAATTCTAAAACAGAGTACTCCAAATGTCTATTTCAAACTTTGTCTTCCACGTTTTCTCTGGTTGTAGGTAGACCAGCACTCTAAAGGGAAATTCACTCAGTCCAGGTAACATTATCAGATTGCAAATGTATGTAGACATTTTTGTCCTTAAAAATATGGAATTCCCTTCAGGGCTCAGATTTCTCCCAGGTAACAAGTTTATATTTCCACAAAGCCATTGTGTAAAACTGCTAAAGTACAAGCCTCCTCTTGGTTTGGAGAAATGCAACATATACTTAATGTTTTGCCATAATCAATATTTACATTACAATTAATCTTAGAGGTAATACAATCTTATAGTTGAAAAACATTGTTCAACAGCCACTTCTTGTAGAGAGGAAACTGAGGCTGAGAGTGATAAAGTGGCTCACTCAAAGTTACATAGTTAGCTAATGTCAGAATTGCCAGGTCTTTGTCTGCCTTCTACCTCCCATCGTGTCATTTCATGTCTGAAAGTCACTATTCTAAACTATCGTGATGGGCTGCTACAAGTGTCTAGTGAGACCATCCCCATTTCTGAAGAAATGCTGAAGAAAATGTAGTTAAGACTCGAGACTTCAAGTGGCTGCATTCTGAGTTCGGAGGAAAGCTGGAGGTGCCACTAGAGAGATCATGGGATTGTACTTTCCTGTATTATTGCCCCTAATTGAGTCCAGAGAGGGATAAAGCAGCTGTTTCTTTCAGGATGAAGAAGGCCCCCAAATGGATCCCCTTCCTGAAGTCATGAAATGGACCCAAGGGATTTGCTTGTAAATATTGCTGGGGTATAAAAGGACTTGCAAAGCCTAAGCATCTTTTCTTTTTCTTCTTCTTCTTTTTTTTTTTTTGGAAGAAGTGTTTGACCTGCAGAACCACAGTTCCTCTGGAGTCAGAGCATAGCATGGTGGGGGGGATCCTGGGACAATTGTCTAGGAGCCCAGGAGTATGGCCAGGTTGTTCCTTTCCCCTCTTACTCCCACCCCTATAAATATTAAATATAACCTTTGCCTTTTTACATCTCACAGAGTCAAAACTCTTCAATCAAACTTGGTACATTAGACAAAAATCTTTTATCATAGAGTCCACAATTTTAAAACATCTCATTATGGAACATGATTTTTAAAGAATCACAATTATTTTGTGAAGGAAAAATAACTGCCTTGCCCCATAATTTCCAACCTAACACCTGGGTGAGGGGAGGCATTTGCCTTGTACACCTCCGTCCATTTCTCAGCAAAACACCTCAGATTTTCAGGTTCATTTTGCAGCTATTGTTGTTTTCTGTTTAAGCAACTCACCAATGCAATGTTGCCTTCCTGTGCTCCCCTGGAGGGGCCAGGTGGCTGAGACACCTGTGCACGCTCCGAGCCTGCTAAGCTTGGCGCTCCCTACACACCTCACAGATGGCTGGCAACCTGAAGAGATTCCTGTATCGGGCACAGCTTCCTCCCACTGATCTGAGTATTTTCCTCCCTGTGAAAAATGAGATTTTCTTCTTACTTTTTTTCCAGCTAGAAAATTTAAGCATTCTCAAAATTTTTGTGCCTGCTGCAGTACGTTGTTAGCCTTAATTGAAAATGTACTTCATATTTTAAATTCTTTTCTCAAGAGTTGACACGAGCTCTGAAGTTTTTATTGAAAATGGGATTTTTCCCATTTACCTCTCCCAAAAGATTCTGCTTATAGTGTCTAATATCAGTGTCCCCTTACAAGCCTTATATGATACAGCCTCTATTTTATTTGACCCTCTTGACTTTCCCTTCTACTTGAATGTACTTTCTTTCTTTTTTCCCCATGAGACATTTTTTCTTGTTGTCCTCAATTATTTGATACTTCTTGAATCTCTTCATACAAGAAAATGATTTTGATTGTTCTAGATTATACAGAGACATCACCTTACTCTGATTTCACTTAATATTGTGTAGAACCAGCTATGTATAATATTAATTTATAGCAGCATTTTATATGGCACCTTAGCATAATCTTATAATGTTTCATATATGTATGTATATATAATGTTTCATATATATACATATATATATACATATATATATGTATATATATATGGCTCAAGTATCAAAATAAAATCTAAAACATATTTTACTTTATGAAAATTAATTGAGCTAAATAATTTATTAGTTAGCGCATCACTTATACATTTTATAGAGGATTTATAAAGTTTTGGATTGATGCAAATAGAAGAAATCATTAAGGGTACATCCTCCCATAGTAATTGTGTGTGTTTTTTTCTTTTAATTGAGAAAAAACTAACTGCATTGTATTTGGTTAGCAGAGAACCAATGTGAACCTTTGCTATGTTGAAAAGGATCTCATTAGCGTAAATGTGTGTTACTGTGAAACTGATCATCAAAGAGTTGGTGCCTTATCTTCGTGAAGGCTCTATTTTGGTGGAAATATGAAAAACGGTGTCATATTTTATTTAATTAATCAATTTAAATATACTTTAATTTTATGCATAAATTTTCCATATATTACATTTTTGTTTTTAAGTTTTTAATATGCATTTTAAATATATTTTTATTGACTTCAGAGAGAGGAAGGGGGAGGGAGAGAGAGATATAAACATCAATGATGAGAGAGAATCTCTCATTGGCTGTCTCCTGCATGCCCCACACTAGGGATTGAGCCCACAACCTGGGCATGTGCCCTGACCAGGAATTGAACCTTGACTTCCTGGTTCATAGGTCAATGCTCAACTACTGAGCCACACAGAGCAGGATTAATATACATTTTTAATGTGTGAGAGAAAATTAAAATTTTCAACTTAAACTTCACTAATGATCATTTACTAACAAAGAAGATAAAAGGTACCCATTGAGAAAGAATTATTATAATGATGTTAACTACTGACAAATTATTATGAAAAGGGACACTCCTACTACTTATAATACCCTGATTTACACATTGCTATCATATGCAAACTTAAGAGTGGATTCATATTCATTATAAGCTGTGATACGCATGAGGCTAAACATCAGAAAATCAAAATGAAACAGTTGGCAATTACTTTATTTCATGATAAAATATATATAAAATTTCTGAATGCCTGACAGTGTAATATAGGAGGTGGCATTGCACGATGATAATATCAATTAGTGGAAATAATACATAATAAACTATTGAAATGTAGAATTGCCTATTTTATCTGAAATTCTACAGATTGGTTGTTCTAGGTTAGAAATTATATTACCTAATAATGGTACTTTGAGGGTTTATGAGACTATTTAGTAATTAGCATTTTAACATACTGTAATTACATATTTCTAAAGAAATAATTCTTCTATTTCCTTAAAGAATTTAACTCTTACAAAATGTTTATAGTTAAAACTGGCAAAGTAAATATTTTTTCAGAGATAGTTCAGGAGAAACTTCAACACTGCCTCCTTCAGGGGTGCATTTTACATGCCCATATCCTATATAATAAAACCCTAATATGCAAATTGACCCAACAGCGGAACAACTGGTCGCTATGATGCTCACTGACCACCAGGTAGTAGATGCTCAGCCAGAAGCCGGGCTCACGGCGGCAGTGGCCAGAGCCTCTCCCACCTCCTTGGCAGCACTAAGGACCCCTTGGGGGATGTCTGCCTGCCGTGTCCTGGACTGCAAGAGGGCAAAGGCTGGACTGAGGGACCGCCACCCCCAGTGCATGAATGTCATGCACTGGGCCTCTAGTAGTAGAATGAGAAACAAACACAGAACTTTCTAAATTGCATAATAGAATGCTGAACTGGGAATCAGGGGAACAATTTTACTGGGGCGATAATCTTTTGAAAATACCTTAAACTCATATATTGTCTAAGCCATAAAATGTAGAAATTGTATTACAGTAAGATAGCAAAAAGTCGCCGAAACCGGTTTGGCTCAGTGGATAGAGCGTCAGCCTGTGGACTGAAAGGTCCCAGGTTCGATTCCGGTCAAGGGCATGTACCTGGGTTGCGGGCACATCCCCAGTAGGGGATGTGCAGGAGGCAACTGATGGATGTTTCTCTCTCATCGATGTTTCTAACTCTCTATCGCTCTCCCTTCCTCTCTGTAAAAAATCAATAAAGTGTAAAAAAAAAAGATAGCAAAAAGTTCTTGCCAGGTTTCAAGTTCTAGAAATCTAACTTAGTCATTTGGTGTTCGTGTTGACCTAGAAGAAGCAACATCTGTTCTCTTTAGTAGTGGATTTCCAGTGGACTTTAGACATGGACTTGGTAAGGGAACAGATAACTGGAGCAATAGCTGCTCATTATGAGGATAAATGAAATTCTAACTTTTAGAGAGTATTTGTGAGTTACCTAGAAAGATTAGGGTAGATGACTTGGTCATTTGAAAATATGATACTTGGTTTACATCCATAAGCTGAATTCTCAAAGACAAGATATGCAAGTTCACAAGGAAGATCTCATATGGCAGTGATGGCGAACCATTTGAGCTCGGTGTGTCAGCATTTTGAAAAACCCTAACTTAACTCTGGTGCAGTGTCACATATAAAAAATTTTTGATATTTGCAACCATAGTAAAACAAAGATTTATATTTTTGATATTTATTTTATATATTTAAATGCCATTTAACAAAGAAAAATCAACCAAAAAAATGAGCTCGCGTGTCACCTCTGACACGCGTGTCATAGGTTCGCCATCACTGCCATATGGTGTTATATATGAACACTGGGGAATTCTCTATCTTGAACTTCAGAGAATGGAAGACTATTTAGGATCTATGTAAATAGATCCTTAGCATAAATCTATCATATAATTTCTACAATTAAAATAGTTATTTGATTAAAATCCCAACAATGCTTTGTCCTTTCATAGCACAGGAAACTAGTGTCATGGTGTCCCTGTGCTCTCTCAGTCTGGGTGTATGGACATAGGATGGAATCAGGACAAAATGCCATCTGTTTCTCTTACAACTTCCCAGGAGCAACACTATCTGACTTGGCACAAGCAAAGCCATTGGCATAAGCAAAGCACAGGTCTTGTTAAATTTATCTTTAATCGCCTTGGAGCTAAGGAGAGGGAACTGCTACTTCACCATGTCCTATGAAGAGAAAATACTTCAGAATAAACCTTTTTCTTAAATAGTTTCTGATGACATCAAATCAAGCCTAGAAGAAACTTTAGACAATAAATACAATACAATTATAACTGCTTCTTGCATCATGGACAATAAAACCTTCAACTGTGGTAGTTAATGGGAATAATTCTTATCCACCATACAATAAGAAAAAGTTCCTATTTGCTGATTTTTAAATTGAGTTCATCTCTATTTTTATTTTTCAAATAAAGTTTTAGCAGATTAGAAATGTCCTTTAAAGCAGTAAGTCTAATATGTGTGTGTATGTATGTGTATATGAAAGAATGAATGTTTGTTATCTTTAAAGAAAAAATGGTGAATTATTTTATCTGTTTTTTAATTCTAGGTACATAAAGGCAAACACTGTCTAGTGATTTCCTCCCTTTTACTATCACACCTTACAAAGGCAGAGAGCAGGTGGAGTTGGGGTATGTGGCTTTGCAGAGAGCCACCTTCCCACAGCAAGACGTGTGGTGGTGAATGGTGTCTTCTCTGAAGTCCAGGCTGTCTGAATTAACATTTGGACTGTACTACTCCCCCCTGTGTAATGTGGGCAAGCTGCTTAGCCTCTTTGAGCTTCAGGGCCCTAATCTGTAACGATGCTCATAAATGGTATGAGCACTGCACTGCCTTTGTTAGGATTAAATGAGATAATCTGCAGAAAGAGCTCACATTGAACCTAGCTCTCCTGGTTCACTCAATACTTTTAGGAGTTGTCAGACCTTGCCAAAAGAGGACATACTCTCTGTTGAGCAATCTGAAGAACTAATAATAGAGATGTTAATTATGAGTATTAATGGAGTAAGGGTTACTCAAGGAAATCAGTGGCCAAATGTGTGGAAGGATGCTGAGGGAGAAAAGTCTTACAGTACAGCTCTATCTTACCTCATCAGTGGTTCGAAATATGCCTCCTTGTAATTTGTCTCAAGTCATTTCCTGGGCGGGAACTCGTTGATCTCACCTGCTGACTTCAGGAGGGCAGAGGACATTGCTAACATAAAAATGGGGACATTCAGTTCCACTGGTGTCTTCTCATTCTCGGCCACACCATTTCCTGGTCGTTTTTTCTACAGGACAATTTATGTTTGCTCATTTTCCAAAACTCCCTACTGACTTATTGATAATGTCCCAAGTCCCTGGCTTGATGTTCAAGATTCTCTAAAACCTGGCTTCCAGAATTTTACCAAACATCCACCTATCCTTTCACAGGATATTACAATCCAGCCAAAAATAACTGTTTGAAGTCTTCTCAATTACTTCTCAGTTCCCCACTCCAGACCTATGCTCATGTCCTCTCCTCTTCCTGTGTGGAAACACTCTTAAAACTCCAGCTCTTATGTCAATTCTCAAACAAAGCATTCCTTGCGCATGCCAGCAGGGTGGTCATCTTTTATCTTATAATCTCTTGCCCAATATTTTGTACAGCACCTTTCAAATGTTTAGCTGGAATCACAGTAAGGAATATGTTTTGCATGGCACATATTTCACTTAAATTTACACACACATACATGCACCAAAACAAAAGGTTCAAGAAGTTATTTCCAATATCATTCTAATATTGTCTCTTTTCTCTTTCATTTGGCAAAAGCTCTGACTATAATCCACTAAACAGATTTTGTTGTTTTTTAATTAAATTTATTGGGTGACATTGGAAAATAAAATTATATAGGATTCAAGTGTATAATTCTATGATATATCATCCGTATAATGCATTGTGTGCTCACCACTCAAAGTTGAGTGTATGGGGATGGAAGGAGATATGACTTTAAATGCAACAGGTTATGCATTAGTCTTTAAATGCATCATAACCTGCACTTTGGAAAACACTGTTCTACATACAAAAATGTCCTTTATTATTTATTATGTATAAGCATCACATTCCTTACAGGTTTGAAAGCTACTCAAGGGTAATACCATGTGGTACATTATAGAATATTTTACTGTATTGAGTCATGCTTTTCATATTTGTTACTGTTTGTGGAAGAAAAAAGGTAGGAAAGAAAGAAAGGAAGGAAGGGTAAGAGAAAAAGAGAGAGGGAGGGAAGATATAAGAAAATATCTCTAGAGATGTTGATTATACTCAGAAATTAAGATTGTTACTATTTTGGAAGTCAACAGATGGGAATCACTGAAGTTATTTCAAGAAAAAAATTCCAGTCAACGTGCTATGTGCTTCCTTGAATAACTTCGTCAACCTTAATTTAAACTTAGAAATTAGTGTCTCATCATGGATTACAGGAGAAAAAGAAAGATAGTGAGAACAAATAGACTAAGAGAGAAGATAACCTCATTTATGCTATGTTCCTTCTCCCTGATGAATATTGTGGGAAGGAGAGGGGTGACACCAAAGGTGTGAAGTATATCTCCAGAGGTGAAAAAAGCTTTTGACTTGATTTCCATAAGCCTGTGAAAAAGCAGTTCTGTCATTTTGGTATGTGCTGAACACAACTAGTATATACTGAATACATCAAGCAATTTCTGTGTACTGGCTGTCAACAAAGTTGGTGCTAAGTGCTAACATTGCCAAGCGCTCAAAAATATAAAGCAGCGATTTCCAACGGATGTGCCACAAGAATTTTTAACACATGCAACACCTGACTAGTAAGTCAGGGGCACTGACCACTTTTCCCTTAGATTGTCAAATGAAAAAAACAACAACAGCCAACACAATAGCCATCAAGGTGAATGAATCAAAATCACACCTACTATTTTTGTCAAATTGGCAAAAAATTCTATAATATATTTTTGATGAGCCGCAAAATTTTAGTAATTATTTATCTGTGCCATGAGATGAAAAAGGTTGAAAATCACTGCTATAAAGTGAAATAGGAAATACACCCTATGTCATGGCATCTGAAATATTACTTTTTACTGACATGAAAGATTATTAGTATTTTCCAGATTCAAAAGAGGAAATATTTTAAAGTTAAGTTTATTTTTATTCATTATAACTGAAGAAGTTAGCACATTATATTTTAATGTAATAAAAGTTATAATTGATGAGTTTATGTATACATTTTAAAGGATTAAAACAATTATTTTAGTACAGCGAAAAATAACCTTTGAACTTTACTGTTTTTGAAATGTAAAAGGCATAATTATAATACATAGGCTACATATCTTATTTTTTAATATTTTAATTAAAAAACTTTTTAAATTACGGTTGCCATTCAATATTTAAAAGAGGAAAATTTGGGATGAAATTTAAATTTGAAAACTTATACTAGTGACATACATTTACTGAAATGACATAGCAGTGGGATTTGAATATAAGTCTTTGTTATTCAAAATTCATCTTCTTAACTAAATGCTATACTCTATACTCCATTGACTATACATACAAAGTAACAACATAAAAATAATGCCTTCTATGGACATGAATACTTTTTCCAAGTATGTAGACATTTGTTTGTTGCTTTTTGATCTTCAACCCAACACTGAGTGCACAGAGGCAAGAATAGCAATCTAGAGGATCAAAAAGCTTATATAAATGCGAATAAATTATAATAATATTACATGAAACAAATATTTTATAAATCATGCAGAATTAACTGCTACATCATTTTGAAAGATTATTATTTAATGGGACTTCTAAGAATTATTATTAAAATATTGAGTTTTTATTGCCAAAGAATGAATTATTAACAGTAAATATGTAATATAGATCACAATTGCCTTCATGTCTGTGCCCTTGGTTGTCATAATTTAGAGAAGTAAAACATTTGAAAATGCAGATTTATAGTAACTCAATGGCCAACAATTTAGGCATGTTGCAAAATTGAAAATATTAGTAAAATATCCACTCCCCAGAGAGTGTCTAATTATTTCATCTGACATTAGTTTAATTGATTTGAAATATTGTTAAATTTTAAATGTACACATATATTCCTCACTAGTTTTGTCAGATACTATTTTGTTTCAGACCCACGGACTGCTTATGCCAGCCATCTTGAAAATTCACGCCATTGGTGAGAAGCAGATGGGATTGTGAATGAATACTACTCAGGGCTGACTTAATAACAATTAGAAACTTAATTTCAAATTCATACCCTACTGGCTGTGTTAGCAACATATACATAGAGTTCATTTTATTTAAATATAATAGTCTGTTGATTGGCAAAATAAATGTAAATTTTAATGCAACCACTTTGACACAATTTACTTTTTTTTCAGATGCAACCACTCCTCCATTAAAATCATCAACAATTTCTGCAGCAAAAACATCTGAACCAACACCAGTCACAACGACATCACTAAATCTTGTTACACAATCAACAGTTGGAACATCTCCCAAAGGTAAGATAAATACTTAGAGTGAAATATACTCTAACTTTAACAAATAAAATTAGTAGCACCTTTGTAATTTAATCACAGGAAAATAATTTAAGACCTTGTACCTGTTGATATGAAGTTCTGTGCTAGTTTACTATTTATAAACTCATGTTATTTTGGACTGAATACAGAACCCTGCAATCTCGGTGGTATTCTTTGACAATGTCCCCTTAGATCACTTTCTGTTTGAGACCTATCCTACTGTGAAAGTTAAATACACAAAGTTTATTTTTAAAAAAGAATGAAATTATCACTTCCTAAATCATAAAAATATCTTTCTAAATATTGCAGTTCTCCACTTAAACAGCAGAGTTGACTATATTAATAACAAGCTGATTTTGTTAGTTATATTGGGCTGATAAAAGCTTTAATTTGCAGGTGTCAGTAGCAATGTCAACATTATTGTGTTTTAGGCTCTAAGTATAAAGGGGATTACCTTATCATCAATGAAAAGTAAAAGGAGACATTATGATCATTGAATTTAAAACTCAAGAGGTTATCAGTCCAATGAATACTGCATTTTCTATCCTGCAACACACATAAAATGAGGCAGATCATTCAGGTCCAATAATCAATGGAGCGAGAAAAAAAATTATTTGTTGACTGCCTGTGGGCAGAAAACCTGGCAGAATGCTAAATTCACAGAGATACCTGAAAATCATACATCCAGATGAATGGATGACTAAAATTCCCTCAGCTACCTTTCTTATCCCTCTATTCTTTATTCACCGTTCAGTCTAATGCCAAGCTTAAACACAAGCTTAAACACATGAGGACCAATGAGGGGTGGTTCACTGGGCCTGAATGGTTTGGGGATTCTCAGAGTAAAATGGTATTATAAATACACTCCACTAGAGGCCCGATGCATGAAATTCATGCAAGAGTGGGCCTTCGGGCGGCTGCCTGGATCCCTCCCTCGCAACCATGGTGGCTGCAGTCCCGGCTTAGTCCGGAAGGATATCCAGTCTAATTAGCATATTACACTTTTATTATTATAGATTATCTCTGAAATGTTTAATTTTAAGGTAAAACCTTAAACTCCTAGAACTTCTCTACCAAACCAGGAGAAAGTATACAATGAGGGCATCTCCCTATCTCTATCTCTATCTATCTCTTTCAGTTTTTCTAACTGACACCTTGGTATAAATAAGTACTGACTTGACATGCAGACCCAAAAGGTTGAACTTTCACAGTTTTTGTGTTAACTACTTGGAATTTACGTTTTTTCAATAGGAAGATTCCTAACCCTGCCCACAATAATCTGTGGTGAATAACACTGTCCAAATAATAACACAAATCCTAACCACTATGTAAATGACCATGAAAAGGCAGAGGTGGAGGTGAGTTCAGTGAAGGAATTCAGACTGAACTGTCATTTGTGATACCAGGAATGCATCTCACGTTTTTGATTGGAATGGAAACTCTATATCTACTCATGTAAAGCATAACTGAGAGACATGTTTAGTGACTTTACAGTTGGGAGCTCCTGTAAAGGGACAGTGAAGCCCCCTTCTCTGAAGCAAATGCATAGAACACTGTGATTTATGTACACACACACACACACAAACACACACACATACACACACACACTCCTCCTCATTCCTTTCCATGGCACATTTACTGCTTCATAGTACCCAGTTAACAAACGTTAAATTCTAGTCGGTTCTTCAGAAGGGCTTTAAATTATTGAAATTGTATTGTAAAAATTGTAATAAGCTAGAGAAGCTTTTGTTTTTGTTGTTTTTATTATAAAAATGTTCAGATGAACTCAAAAGTAGAGTACTGTAAATAATATCGATATGCCCATCTCCCAGTCAATAATTATCAAGATTTTAACAAATTTCTTCACTTTTTTCTCCTTCCTTCTTCCTTCCCTCCTTTTTCCCCTCCCTCTCTCCTTCCTTCTTTCTTTTTCTTTCTCTTCTCTCTTTTTTTGTTTTATTTTGTTGTAAAGTATTTGGAAGGGAATCCAGACTTTATGTCATTTTACCTCTACAAACTAAATGTGCATCTCAAAAAATATGGACAATTACCCTGGCCAGGTGGCTCAGTTCGTTGGAGCTTAATCTTTATACAAAATTGTCGTGGATTCAATCCCTGGTCAGGGCACATATGGGAAGCAACCAACCAATGTTTCTCTCTCACATTGATATTTTTCTCCCTTCCTCTCTCTAAAATCAATAAAAACATATCCTCGAGTGAGGATGTGTGTGTGTGTGTGTGTGTTTGTGTGTGCAATTTATTTTAAAGCTACAATGTCATTATAAAATCCCTCAAATTAAGAATTTCTTAGAATCATATAATATTTGTTTGGAGGGGTTTTAAGGGTTTTAGTAACCATTACTATAGCAGTGAAGAGGGATTAGGGGAAGGAAAGAGTCTATTCTGGGATCTCTCAGGAAGGCAGCTGAGAGAGTGACGGTGGAAGGCAGCTGAAGAAGGAAAGGCAGGCTCTGATGGGCACAATCTGCTCCGATGCAGTATGAGAAACGGAAAGTCTGGCTTGTTGGTCGGGATGTGTGGGGCCATCAGGCAGCTGGGGGGCCATGATGCCTAAAGGAAAATGAGTGGAGAAGGAAGACAGAGAAAGGAAAGGAGAGAGAAACATCTATTTTTATTTATTTTTATTTTTTTAGAGAGGGAGAGAGGAATGGTGAGAGAGAGAAACAGACATGCATGCATTCATTGGTTGATTCTTGTATGTGTCCTGATCAGGGATGGAACCCACAACCTGGTGTATTGGGACAAGGCTCTAACCAAGGGAGCTACCCAGATGGACTTAGACATTTTCTTAACTTCAAACCTGTGAGGGGATTTACATATTAGGGAGTTTTATACAGTGTCTCATCCTCCAAAATAACTGTCTTTAGATTATACAGTAATATCGCAAGAGGTATATCTATAGTGAAGTGATTCCATATTCCCTCTTCCTCATGGCTAACATGGTAATTTTATCCACAATAAAAGTGTTTAACAAAAAATAAGCAAGAAGCATGCCATTGAGGAGTTTCTTTATTTCCATTGTAAGGCTTCCCAATCAGATTTTTTGTTTAGAGATCAAAGACACTTGATTTAATAGTGCTCAGGTGTATTCTAAAGCGTGTACATTTTATTTCTCCAGAAAATGGCAGAAATGTTATCAGAAAAATGGAAAATGTGCAACAAGGGCATTCTTACAGCAATGGCAGAGGTGATGGATGGAGCTTGGCCTGGAGCAGAGCTTGCTCTCAGAGATCTACCCCATTAGAGAGCGAGGATTTGCTCTCTTCCTAGATGTATATCAAGTGCACCACCCTTTTGTTCAAAGGCCAATGGCCAGAGTTAAAAATCAACATTTGGCAGACACTGAAAATCATTATTATAAAATGAACTTCTAGGATACAAAAATAAACCTGAAATTTCATTCTAAAAATATAATTATTTTCCAGCTTGATTTTTGAAACATTTAATAGTCAATTTTTTAATGAGCTGAATTATAATGAAGAAATAAAAATTTCTCAGCCCTGATACTGAACATTTTTTATGCTAAGTGGACGTTCAATTTCAACTGAGGTCATTAGAGGAGCCAGATACTTTGGCCATCTCTTCCATATGGAGCACCAGCTGTGGTGATGCTTAAGATGTACTCCCTTTCTAGAAATCGACTAACATGCATCTATAAAGAACAGACTTTTAGAAGGCATCTTTGTAATTTTTTTTGTATTATTAGTGGGAAGAAAATGGGTTTGGGTTCCTCTTTTTCCATATTTTTTTCTTTTATCCATTCTCTTTATATTCCTTAAGTTTGAACTGAATATGAATCACCTGAGATAGCTTTATACATGATCTCTTAGATTTTCCTTCTTACAGAATTCCTAAGTGGTAAAGTTGACATTTTGCTTTTAGTTTATTTTCACAAAATATGAAATGTTTACAAGTTGACATTTTCTGGAAACCCTTGTGTCCTGTGAATGGAATTAAATACAGTTCTAAAAGGTTATTTTGGAAAGTGTTATAAATGATAGTTTACTAAATAATTTTACAAAGAATAGAACTCTTCTATGATTTAATCTTTTATAAACATCTGTTGACTCAAAATTATATTATATCCCTAAAGATATATAGCTATAATACCCTCTTAATGTTCACATTAAATTCAGTCTATTTCTTTTATTGACCACTTTAAAGTACTTAATCATTGTTTTGCACATAAAATTAACAGAAATAACAATTCTCATTAGTACTTACATTTTTAAAATTTATCTTTATTGTTGAAAGTATTACAGATGTCCCCTTTTCTCCCTCATTGACCCCTTCCATCCCATCCTCAACCCACTCCCACTATTGTCTGTGTCCTTGGGTTATGAATATATGCATATAAGTTTTTGGTTAATCTCTTCCGTCCAACCCACCTACCTTAATTTTGCAATCAAAAGATGCACTTATACTTCAGAATGTTAACATGTTTAGCACATAGAACTGTACTATAAGTTATATGTAGAATTCTTATCTACATTTGAAAGGGAATTCTTATACATTAACAACAAATCTAAAATAAATTATATACTGTTTATGTTATAGATATTTTATGCTGATAAAATAGGTTGATTATCAGCATGATCATAAGATCACTGTTCAGAAATGTACATCCATTTGGCTCTTCAGTTTTCCAAAGACCAAGACTGAAAATGAACCCAAATATAAGATTTGGGTTAAATACTTTGGCCAAATTCAACTTTGTTACATCTCTCTTCTCTCTAACAAACATGAATTCAAGATATGTATTTAAAAAAATGGGTCAAGGGATTCAGAAACTCAAAGATTATATAAATTTGGCATTTTCTCTATTTATATTATCACTAGGGGCCCAGTCCATGAATTTGTGCACCTTGAAAGGAACTGTGGGCTGCGAGGCTGTGGTGAGCACAGGGGTGGGTCTTACCCCATCCTCCGGGCCCCCGCCCAGCCCCTTCCACCGAGGTCCCTGCTTCCCTCTCTGCCGGCAGCCCTGCTCGCACATGCTGATGGCACAGATTGGGGCAGGTGCCAGCAGCAGGTGCGAGCAGCGGCTGCTGCCCCGATCGCCCCTCAGGAGCAGGGGGAGGTGAAGAAGCCCTGGGGGGCTATCAGGGCTGGCAGCTGCTGCTCATACCTGCTGACCGGGGCCAGTGCTGGGCACCAGCAGCAGGTGCAAGCAATGGCTCCAGTGCTGGCAGCAGGTGCAAGCGGGGCCAGCGGCAGTAGCAGGTGCGAGCACCGGGCAGAACTGCAGTGAGCGGGAGCAAAGAATTTTCAGTAATCACCAGAGACTTGCCCCTGTGAAAGCAACCAGTGCCCCTGCTCCACTATCCTACCACAGCCAACACCCGCCATGTTCCGTGCATGCCCCTTGGTGGTCAGCGCACATAATAGCAACCGGTTTTTCCATTGTTCGGTTGTTCCATCATTCGGTCTATTTTCCTATTAGGGTTTTATGTATATAGACTAGAGGCCCAGTGCACGAAATCGTGATGGGTGGGGTCTGGCTGGCCGGCCCTGATGGGGGCCCATTGGGCTGGGCCGGTGGGGAGGGCGGAGGGGCCACAGGCAGTTGGCCAGCTGGCTCACCCCCGATCAGGGTGTTGGGGGTCGATTGGGGGCCAGGCTGGCTGGGGGCAGGGTACAATCAGGGCCCGGATCAGGTTGGTTGGCTGCCACAGTACACATCATAGCCACTGGTCATTCTGATCGTTCCGCCGTTCTGGTCACTGGGCTTTTAGATAGATAGATAGATAGATAGATAGATAGATAGATAGATAGATAGATAATAAATAGATAGATAAATAGATTATATGTGTCCTGATTATTTCCTGTAATTATCTCTTGAATTTTCAAGCAATATACAAGCCATATGCCAGTAAAACATAATGGCAAGGTGATTATAAAAATTCAATTCAGCCTGTTATTGGTACCAAGAATCTAAAGAGTAGGGATGAAGTGAAAACAAAGGCACCATGTCTGCCTAGAGGGGACACTTTATTTATATCATTACTTTCTTTACAATGTTAGCATCATGTGAGTGGGCAATGTACCATCTCAAACCTAGCTTTTAAGAATAATGTTTTGTTCATTGGTGTCTTCTTTTAAAATATAACCACATATGAGCGAAAAAAACCTTTTAGAAAGTCTTACGTACCTCGGTGCACTCCACATTTTAATTCACAAATGCTGCCTATTACAGCCACTGTCCATTGCTGTAATAACCTATTTCCCTTAATTAGCAGTGAGGGACAGAGGAGTGAGCAGTAGACAAAAATCTCCACCATCTTAGAGGTGTTTGTCCTCAGTAGTTCTCCAAAGGTCTTATCTTCTTCTTGTGGTTTCTAAGTATCTTTAAAAAAATTTATTTTGTTTTATTTTATTTTATTTTTCCCATCACCATTTATCCCCTTATGCCCTCTTCCACCTCAACCCAAATTATATAGCACCCAAAATTATAAAGCTCCAGCCAGCTTACCCTTGAAAGCCTTCTCTGGAGTAGGGTTTTAAAGCATTAGATAAACTTTACAGAGGCAAACAGTTCCTCCTCCAATACAGCATGCATATACTATATAAGAACCAAGTTTTATATATGTCACATAGTAAAAATGGGACCTGTGCCCTAATCACAAAAGGATGTTCTAATGTGTTTTACAAAAGAAGGAAATGCTGATTATTTCGGCTATCTAACGGGTTAGTCATGCTCACTAAAGGCAGAGCTTGTCCCTTTGTTGGCCCCCTGTCCTGTATGAGTGCCACCTTATCTGCAACAACATTTACTACATGCAGGTTATATGCCAGGAATTACTCTTGATACCACTCAGATTAAAAAGATGACCGAGAATCAGATGCTGCCCTTCAGAGTGGAAGAGTGGGCCTTGTACTGAGTGGGCACTCAATGAATGTTTCATAAATGAACAAATTAATTAATTATAGGAGTCTGCAAGTTTCTAAGTTATGTTTATTTGGAAGTCTGAATGTCATAACCAAATTAACAAAATAACATGTGATTCTGAGAAAAATAAAGACATGTTACTCCTACATGCTATTGACCAGGTCATTGCATCTCCGTTGGGAAAAATAAAATGATTTCAAATCATTTGCTTTCACAATAATATTTTTGTACGTTTAAAGATCCCCAAGTAGCAAACTGTAGTAAAAATTTGTTTTGTTGGTCTTTCACACACACAAAAAATGTGTGTGTGAACACACATATGTGTGTATGTGTGTGGGGTAGCTTGAACAAAAGAAGCTGGAAAATGAACAAATTAAAGATAGGCAAAGGCTTACCCAGTACCTTAGAGAGGGATTACAGTCCACCTCCAGATTTGACTTATTTTTATTTATTCCTTGGCAGATGAGATGAAATTGTGATTAATAATAATGTCATCTATCTTATCAAACTAGGAACAACCAACAAGGAATCCTTACAAACATCTCTGCTGTCAACACTTCCTTCATTAATCATGACAGTTAAAGGTGAAGGTGAGTAATAATATTTTTATTTTCTCTATATAATTTGCATACCATAATATCATAAACCATACTGCATACCCTTTTAAAGTACACAGTTCAATGGTTTTTTAGTATATTTATGAGATTGTTTTACCATCACCACTACCTGATTACAGAATATTTTCATCACCTCAAGAAAAAACCCTGTATCTGTTACTAATCACTTTCTATTCCCATTTTCCCCCAGCCCTTGGCAACCACAAACCCACATTGTGTCTCTGGAGATTTGCCTATTCTAGAAATTCCATATAAGTATAATCATGTGACCTATGACCTTTTGTGTCTGAATTCTTTCACTTAGGATAATGCTCTGAGGTTTATCTATGCTGTAGTATGTTTCTATAGCTCATTCTTTTCCATGACTGAATAATATTTCATTAGATGGATCACTATATTTGTTGACCTATTTATTAGTTGATGGAAATTTGAACTGTTTCTGCATTTTGGCTATTATAAATAATGCTGCTAAGAACATACATGAACAAGTTTTTGTGTGAGCACATGTTTTCATTTCTCTTGGGTATATACCTTGAAGGACTATGTCACATGGTAATTCTATGTTTAACTCTTTGAAGAACTGATTTCCAAAACACCTGCACTATATTACATTCCCACCAGAAATGTATGAGGATATGAATTTTCCATTTTCTAACCAATACTCTATATTTTCATCATAGTCATTCCAGAGGGTGTTAAGTGATATCTCATTGTCATTTTGATTTATGTTTTCCTAATGACTAATGACATTGAGCATCTTTTCATGTACCTGTTGGCCATTGTGTATCTTCTTAGGAGAAATGTCTATTTAAGTCCTTGCCCATTTTTTAATTGAGCTATGTGACTTTTTACTGTTTAGTTGTAAGAATGTTTTATATATTTTGAACTCGATCATTAGTGAGTAGATAATTTGCAAATACTTTCTCCCATTCTGCGGGTTGTCTTTGCGTTTTCTTGAGCTGTCCTTTGAAGGACTAACATCTCTAATTTTGATGAAGTTAAATGTGGCTATATTTTCTTTTGTCATGTAGAGGAAGCAAAACTTTACCCATCATAGGTTTTTAGCTGGGACCTTTAACAGCAAGACATACAAACAAAAGAAAAATAGTTTATTAACACATGCAGCGTACATCATGTGAGAAACCTAAAACAAAGAGTATCTCAAAGCAGTGACTTAGAATTCAGCTTATATACCATCTTCAACAACAACAACAACAACAAAACAATGCATTTGTTAAAAAAAGAAATGACAGGACAGTGACAGGACAAAGGAAGACGTAAGCCTCCCAAGGGTAGCAAACTGAGGGAAGATTAATAGATAAATATATGAAAGGAAACTAATGGGCAAGTTTTGTTTGCAAATTCCTCTGGCCTGATAAAAGTCTGTCTCCAGTAAAAAGAAATTTATATCCTGCCTTTAGGCAAAAAAGGGGAAGCTTTTTTTTTTTTGCATTTGCTGCTTCTTAATTGCCTTCAGCTTTAAATTTTTATGTCAAAGAGACATATTTTGGGGTGACGCTCTAGTTTTTTTAGTCACTGTGCAGTAGGACCAAATGTAAGAAACCATTGCTCAACTCAAGTCACAAGATTTACACCAATGTATTCTTCTAAGGATATTATAGTTTTAGCTTTTACATTTAAGGCTGGTTTTGTGTATGGTATAGGGTAGACATCTGGCTTCCTTCTTTTGCATGTGATTATTCAGTTGTCCTAACATCATCTATTGAAAAGACAATTCTTTCTTGATTTGAATCGTCTTGGCACTCTTGATGAAAATCAATTGGCTATAAATGCATGGGTAATTTTCTGGACTCTCAAATCTACTCCATTTATCTATATGTCTACCCTTATCCAGAATCATCACTGTAGATTACTATAGCTTTGCATTAACTTTTGAAATCAGGAAATGTGAGTGCTCCAACAGTTTTCTTCTTTTTCAAGATTGCTTTGACTATTTTGAGTCACTTGAATTTTCATATAAATTTTAGGATAAATTTGTCAATTTCTGCAAGAAGTCAGTTGACATTGTGATAAGGATTGCATTGACTCTGTTTGGAAAAAGTCAGTTTGTGAAGTATTACCATTTTAACAGTTTTAATTCTTCCAATCCATGAATGTGAGATGACTTTCCATTTATTTAGGCCTTTTTGTTTCTTTTGATAATGTTTATAGTTTTCAGTGTAGAAGATTGCTCTTGTTCAATTTATTCCTAATGTTTTATTCATTGTGATGCTGTTAGAAATGGAATCATTTTTAAAATTTTATTGTTCAATGCTACTATATAGAAATAAAATTTATTTTCAAATATTAATATTGTATCCTGCCTCCTTATTGAGCTAATTTATTGGTTCTAATATGTGTGTGTGTGTGTGTGTGTGTGTGTGTGTTCCTTAGGATTTGCTATATCCAAGATTCATCTGCAAATAGAGATATTTTACTTCTTCACCCAGTGATTCCATTTATTTTCTACTCTGAATGCCTTTTATTTTATTTTCTTGCTCATGTGCCCTGGCTAGAACCTTCAATACAACATTGAATTGAAGTGGTGAGAGGGGATATTAAGAAAGTCCTCTTTTATTACTAGTACTAGTGGCCCAGTGCATGAAATTCGTGCACGGGGCGGGGGGGGGGGGGGGGGGTCAGACAAACTACAACCTCTCT
>NW_005871177.1:354146-379166 GCF_000147115.1 Myotis lucifugus | reverse complement strand
AACAGCTTCTTTGGAACCGGGCATATTTGGCCGGCTTGTTTGAAATTTCAAAAATGAGGAAAACGTGAATGAGAAACGTTTGGCCAACATAAAAAAGGTTCTTCCTTTTATCAAATTTACTATACTTTTAAGATTTCAAATTCATTTCTGATAAAAAAAATCAGAAATATTTTACTACTAGAGGCCTGATGCATGTTGTGCACTCGGGGGATGTCTGACTGACGGCTTAAGGCTTAAGCCGTCAGTCAGACATCCTTAGCGCTGCCGTGGAGGCAGGAGAGGCTCCAGCCACTGCTGCTGTGCTCGCCAGCAGTGAGCCCGGCTTCTGGCTGAGTGGCGCTCCCCCTGTGGGAGTGCACTGATCACCAGGGGGCAGCTCCTGCATTGAGTATCTGCCCCCTGGTGGTCAGTGCACGTCATAGTAACTGGTTGTTCCGCCATTCAGTTTATTTGCATATCAGCCTTTTATTATATACTAGTGGCCCGGTGCATGAAATTCGTGCACGGGGAGGGGGGGGGGGGTCCCTCAGCCCAACCTGCACCCTCTCTAATCTAGGATCCCTCAGGGGATGTCCGACTGCCGGTTTAGGCCTGATCCCACCGGCAGTCGGACATCCCTCTCGCAATCCGGGACCTCTGGCTCCTAACCGCTCACCTACCTGCCTGCATGATCACCCCTAACCACTCTGCCTGCCAGCCTGCTCGCCCCCAACTGCCTCCCCCACTGGCCTGCTCACCCCAACTGCCCCCCCCATCAGCCTGCTCACCAACTTCCCCCCCACTGCCGGCCTGCTCATCCCCAACTGCCCCCCACTGCTGACCTGTTCTCCCCAACTGCCCTCCCCTGCTGACCTCATGACCCCCAACTGTCCTCCCCTGCCGGCCTCATGGCCCCCAACTGCCCTTCACGGCCAGCCTCATGGCCCCCAATTTTCCTCCCCAGCTGGCCTCATGGCCCCTAACTGTCCTCCCAGGCCGGCCTTCTCACCCCCAACTGTCCCCCCCTGCTGGCCTGCTTGCCCCCAACTGTCCCTCACTGCCAGCCTGTTCACCCCCAAGTGCCCCCCACCAGCCTGATCACCCCCAACTTCCCTCCCCTTCTGACCTGATCACCCCTAACCCCCTCTGCCTCGGCCCCACCAGCATGGCTTTGTCTGGAAGGGCATCCGGAAGGTCTCTCAGTCTAATTAGCATATTATCCTTTTATTAGTACAGGTGTTGAGTGTTTTTATCATGCAAGGGTGTTGCATTTTATCATGTGCATTTTCTTACTATATTGAGATTATTATATGGTTTTTATCTCTCATTTTACTAAGATGTCATATGACATTGATTTCTGTATGCTCAACAACCTTACATTTCTGGTTAAATCCCACTTGGTTATTACATATTATGCTTTTTGTATGTTGCTAGATATGATTTGTATTACTTTGCAAAGAATTTTTATGTCTACACTTATAAGATACAGGTTAATAGTTTTCTTGTGATGTTTTTGGGATGAAGTTAGTTCTAACCTCAGTAAATGAATTAGGAAGTATTCCCTTCTCTACCAATTTTTGGAAGAGTTTATAAAGAATTATTCTTTAAACATATGTCAGAACTTACCATAAAGCTGTCTGGCCCAGGCTTTTCTTTGTGGAAAATTTTGAATTAGTATCTTAGCCTATTTATAGAGGTTGTTATAAGTCTATTCAGATTTTTTCTTGACTCAGATTGCTAATTGGTGATTTACTAAGAAGTTGTCCATTTCCTCTAGGTTATCTAATTTGTTGGCACACAATGGTTCATAGCATTGCCTTATAACCCTTCTTATTTCTATTAATATGGTAGTAATGTCCTCTATTTCATTCATTATTTTAGTAATGTGAGTCCTCTTTTTGGTCAGGCTAACCAGGTTTATCAATTTTGTTGATTTTTAAAAAAACCAACTTTTTATTTTATTGATTTTTCTAGTTCTTTCCTCTCTAATCTTTAGTACGTGTTTTTTTAGTTTAGTTTGCATGTCTGTTTCTAAATTCTTAATTTCACAGGTTAGGTTAGGTTATTGATTTAAGATCATATTTCTTTTTAAATATAGGTGTTTATACCAATATATTTCCTTCTCAGATTTTTGCTACATCCCATTAACTTTCATATATTATGTTTTCATGTTCATTCATCTCAAAGTATATTCTAAAATCCCTTGTAATTTAATCCTTGACACATTGGTTATTTAGGATTATATTGTTTCATATCTACATATTTATTAATTCATCCCCCACTATGTTTTAAAAATTATTTTTATTCTGTGTATTTACTACCTATCAGAGGTTTCCCCCTTCAAGCATCTAATTTTAAAATTAAATTTTAAAAATAAATAGTATAGAGATTATTCTAAAGAATAGTATGGATATCTATTAGTATTGTCTCATAAAGCAGAACATAGTAAGCATTGACTCGCAAGTGCTTTGCACTTTTTTAAGGTACTATTTTTAAATAGTGCATTTGTTTCTCATCTTGAGAAATGTATTATCATTTTTAGATTGTTTTAACAATTTCACTTAAAATATTATTATTTAAAGATAACTGAGTTTCAGAAAGGCTAAATGACTTAATTTTTTAAAAAACACAAATTTTATAATAATAATTTTGAATTTCAAAATTGCTCTTTTAACTTCAAATTTTTCTATTTAACAAATTCATTATCAACTCTTTCTTAATGAATTTATAGTATTTTAACTTCAATTCATCACTTGGCTATTAAGTAGTGACACCTTCAGGTATTAATAAGGCTCACAGAGCATTTTTTTTCTCCCTCCATAATGTGGTCACCAAATTTTGTAATTGTTTTATGTGTGGATATGGGTGTTTTTTCTGTTTTTGGTACATGTTCTTGTTTTTTTCCCTACTTTCAAGCTATCCCACTGGTGAGATTGCCAGCCTGCTGTGAGTGGTTATTTCTTTTAATTACTCCTTTAACTGAGAGCAACTGAACACACATAACACCAAGAACAACTTGAGTTGTGTTTACAAAAGACTACATAAGTCCAGGTGAAAAGTCATGTCCTTGAGGATAGTGTAAGAACATTATGTGCAGATAAACTTCACAGCAACAATAGATCTTGTTGTTTCTGTCTACTCTGATGTTCTTCATCTTGCTTTCAGTGTGGATAGGCAAGGTTACCATTTTGGAGTCTCACTATTGAATAAGGCTACTGTTGTCTAACTTTTTTTTTAACTGGCAGAAACATATTTACAGAAAGTCTTATTGGTACATAAAAAATGCCAATATATCAAACAGTGGAAGTTGAGTTTCTCAATTTGAAACAATGTTGTGTGTGGTGTATGTATATGGGCAGCGTGGACCTCTACCCATTCCTCTCTCTTATCACTAAAGATAGGGGGTCCATGAGGCTTCCCCACTGAACCCTTAGGTCTACAGCAGTACAGTTAAAAATTACTGAAATAAGATATTATGTTTATTTAAATTCTATTTATAGTTTTTATAATGTATACTATATGAGCAGGAAACAAGCAAAGCAACCCTTTTCACCCACCACCTGACCTGAGCATATACCGTTGTGTAATTGTAAACCACAGTTTTCAAAAGGGCAACTCAAATGTTCCAGAAGCTTTTAAAGTCCCCATAAGCATCATTGCTAATTAATCACTGTCATGTAAAACTTTGCAGGTAAATAGGACCACTAGATAAGAGAAAATATAACCAAATAACATACATACTAGTATTATCACACCTTAAATTTCTAATATAATTAATGTTTACACTTATTGCTTACTCCCCAAAATTTAATCTCCCAAAATATACAAGATGAATTCCATATTAATATTTTCAAGACAATATAAAACAGCCTCTATTTCTCTGCTCAGTCAAGCCACTTAAGGATATGGTTGGATTCAAGGTCTTTTCTCTGCATTTACACCCTAGTATTGGTGTGTATCTCTCAAAGTATCCCCTGTTGTAAATTTTCCTTATTCCAATTCAAATATGGATTAAAAATTACTTATATTTTATCTTTCATGCATTTCACCTAAAACAAAGCTCTAAGAATTAAAAAATCATGAATTTAAAAAACACAGACCCTAAAATTAAGGCCAATATTTTCTCAATATTGCAATATAAATTAATATTTCTCAACTAAAATAAGGTTCATCAAACCTAATACATATATTACTACCTAGACTTATAATGCTATTTGAACCTGTAGATCAATGCAGGTATATAGGGGTACTTGAGGGGAAATGGCCAGACAGAAAACTGAAAAAGAAACTGAAAAAGAGCAAACCATATAAGTTTAGAGAACAGCTTTAAGATTGGTTTTCTTTTTAATCTGAGGAGGCAGTCACTTTTGGGCAGGAGTTCAGAATCTACTATATGTGAACCCAAAATGCAATTAGGACAATTTTTTCCAACAAAATATTAATATAAGACAATCATTCTCATATATTAATAAATTTCAGTCATTCAGTTTTTTTTTTCTAGTAAAATTTGAGAATTTACAACTCTGGCAGCATCAGTCATGTATCTTTTATTCTATTCATTTTAAGTCCACCATGGATATTTAAAAATATTCCTATTGCCTTCAAATCATTCAAGATCCCTTCCATTGCCTACTTGGAGCAACTGACAACCTGCACTGAATTGAGTGTAAACTCTAGTTCTACTCTCATTTGTGAAATATATTCCACGTTAATAAAGTAGCTCTCTAAGCAAAATCGAAGGTGTTGCATTGCAGCTATTCCATTACTCTACTCTTTTGTTTGTATTTTTCTAATCTGGCCACTCCCCACATCTTTCTTATCTGTATATTCTCTTTCCGTCACCAAGATTGTTGAGTCTGCTTTATACTATGAAATTCATTAGGCCCTCAGGATAGCTTTTCATGTTTTCTAATTTTTACCTCAACAGAAGAATTCTTCTCCAAAGATTGCTGAAGAGAATCTCCTGTTCTGATATTTTGCGAGCATTTTGTTTTTTTGGAATTGTAGTGAGAAGCCAAATTTTACCCCCACATGTACCTCCAACCTCAAGTATTGAGTTTCTGCACCTTGGGTGACCTTCCCACTTCCATGCTGTCACAGACATCAGTTTCTGCCTTCTTGCTACAATAAGACCTTTCTTTACTCCCTCAAATATTTCAGATGCTTCTGAAGTTTAGGCCCATTTCCACTTATTCTTTCTCACATGCACTGTGAATGCTGCAGCTTATGTTTAAATTTATTTCAATTTGTTTGCATGCCAATTCCTGAATGATTTTTGTCTGAAGACATATTTACCCACTGTCTATGAGATCATCTTGAAAACTATTAATTTCTCTAGCATAAATCTCTCAACTGCATTAAGAATTGGCATTACATGATAGACACCTCTTGCTATAGAATGGAAACTGACTGACACTTCTGGAAGGTACCAGCAATTCTAGGTTTCAGCCCACTTTGTTATAGAAATCTATTATATTGCTTTCTCCCCATCTCTGGCCAACATCCTATCTAGCTAACATTAAGTATGCACTAACCAGCTTGCCAGCCTTTTCTTTACTAACCCAATGTTCCCATACTAGACTCTGAAAAGACTGAAGGGCATCAATCATTTTGTTTTTATAATATTTATGCAAATATAGGTTGTTTCAAGTAAATTTATTTCAATATCATTTTTGGAAACTCGGCTTATCTTTGCTATTAATTTTCTTGTTAAAAAATAAAGTATAATTAAAATTTTGTTCTATTTTATTTCCTGTTATCCCTCTCCTCTTGGCTACTTCACCTACCTGAAAATTGTTTCCCAGACAGCATGGGAACCATGGGAGCATCTTCAACTATTACCACTTCCTTACTGGAAGTGGGTAGCTGAGTGATTAACCTTTGCATCAGGAAAACTTGGATTCAGATGCTGGCTCTCTCCTGCCCTGACTTATGTGACTGTGGGAAAATTATTTAACTTTTCTGAGTCTTATATATAAAATTATTATCATAATTATTAAATCATAGGATTACTGTTATAATTAAATGAGACAACCAATTGGAAACATATAGGAGAGTCTAAAGTGCCTCTTAGTTTCTTTAATGTAATTAAATGCTGAATTTCTGAATCTCGATCAGATTTAGTAACTAATCTTTGGGTTGTAACTGGGTGTTAATATGAATATTAAAGATACTATCTGGTGATTGGTTATACCTCTGATGGCTGTTGATTCTTTTTACATGATTAGAAGCCACAACCAACAGTGTGACAAAGAAAGAGTTGACCACCAAAAGTGCAACAGTGACAGATCTTCCACTTCCAAATGATGTTTCAACATTACAAAGTTCCCAAAACAAGAGTAAGTATAAGCATGTGTGCTGAAATGTTAACCTAGTGTGTTAAACAGAGTTAGATTTGGAATGTTTTCTAGACCTCTGCTACCAAAGAACCATGCTCCACCCATATTTCCTCATAGTCTCTACCAAATAAGAGAATCATTTGGCAACTTTGCTTTGTATAGTGACACTCTAGCTCCCCATAGCCACAAATGGTCGGATGCCAACGAAGATCAATTCAGTGGTGGGCAGTCACCTGTGATATCATCTGGCACAAAAATGTGAGCCTGGCCAACAAATTAGACAGTTTGATAAAATAGGAAAATTCTTAGAAAACAAATTTCTGAAACTGACTAGATAGGAAGTCTGAAATGACCTAAAACAATGATAAATATTGCATTAGAAATTTAAAATGGTTCCATGAAGAAAGCTCAATACAGGGAGGCTTCACTTGCTAATTCTGTACTTTCAATTTCTTTCAAGAAGTAGAAGAGGGAACAGCACATAAGTAATTATCTGAGGCGAGTGTTATCCTAATACCAAAGCTAGAAAAGAATAAAAGAAAAAGCAAGCCAAGTAAACTACAGACCAAATCCCTCATAAATATAGATACAAATATCCTACTAAAATATTAACAAACCAAATTTAATAACATATAAAAAAGATAAAAATATGAACAAGTAGGATTTATCAACAAGTAGGATTTATCCAGGAATGCAAGATTGGTTTAGCATATTAAAATTAGATACAGAAAAATATTTGACAAAATTACACACACTAATAATTAAATGATACTTTTTCAAAATGATAAAGGACATAAATGAAAAACATACAGCAAACAATATACGTAATAGTGAAAAACAATGTCTTTCTCTTAAGATCTGGGACATAACAAAGATGTCTATTCTCTTCACTTCTGTTCAAAATTATAACCAAAGATTCTAGATAGTACAATAAGGTAGTAGATAGATAGATAGATAGATAGATAGACAGACAGATAGATCCATTCATCCAGATTTGAAATAAGAAAACAAAACAGTTTTTTTAGCAAACTACATCATTATCTATGTAGAAAATCCATAGGGTCCACAAAAATTACACAAATTAGTAAAAAATATTTTATATCACAGGATATAAGATATATATTAGCAATGATGACTCAAAAATAAAATTAAGGAAATAAGGTCATTTACAATTGCATGAGAAACAATGAAGATATATAGGAATAAATTTAACAATATAAGTGAAAGATTTGTACACTGAACTATAAAACATTTCTGTGATCTAATTAAATAGAGAGACGTTACATAATCATACATTAGAAGACTCAATATTTTAAGATAGCAGTTCTCCCCAATTTTATAATTAACATATTCAATAAAATCTCTGTGAAAATCACTGCAAATATAGGGGCAGGGGTTTGTTTTTGTTTTGTTGTATGCTTTTTTATAAATTGATATGCTGATTCTAAAATATATATAGAAATGAAAAAGACCTAGAATAAACAAAATACTTTTCCAAAAAAAAAAACCACGAAGTTGGAAGTCTTATACAAGCCAATTACAAAACTTACTCTAAAGCTATAGTAATCAAGATGGAATGTTATTGAGGTAATGAATATTAATAGTAGCATTATTCATAATAGTCACAATGGAAATAATCCAAATATCCATTGACTGATTAAATGGACTATTCTATTGGATTTTCCATTTGGAGTGGATTTGGAATATTCTAAAACATGGGATATCCATATAATGGGAATAATATTCAGCAATTTAGAAAAGCAAAATACTAATACATGTTATAACACAATGAACCTCAAAAACATTAGACTCAGTGATAGAACCCTTTCCAAAAGCATTATATATCGTGTAGTTCCATTTATATAAAATATCCAGAATGAATGTTTTTATAGGGGAGAAGAGCAGACAAGTGGTTGCCTAAAGCTGAAGGTGGGACTGGGGATTGACTGCTAAAAAGTCTCAAGTGAGGTTCTTGTGTTAACGAAAATGTTCTAAAACTAGATTATAGTGATAGTTGCACAACTTTATAAATTTACTAAAAAGTATTGAGTTGCATGCTTAAAATTAGTTAATTTAGTTTTAAATTTCTTTATAAAGCTTTGTTTAAAAGCTAAAGAGAAGAAAATGTTGACTTAGTCCAATCAAAATTCCTTTCTGTGTCATGTGAACTAGAAAACCCAAAGAAATGAACAAACAAAAATGTGATTATCTGTGGGAACTAAAGCAGCAAGGTTTTAGTAGAGTGAGTGGAGGCAGCCATGGTGATTTCTAGGCATCCCTATGATATAATAAAAAATATTATGAATAAGTAGGGTTGATAGAGCAGAATGGAGATAGTACATGGGGAGATGGAGAAACCTCATGAGCAAGATTAAGTTGTTCATGACAGACAGAGAGAGTAGCAGGACCTAGCACTCCCCTGATTTCTGACAGATTTCCAGTTCTAGTCTACAAATATCTTCATAACGAGCACTTCTCATACCCTGTCCTCCATGATATGAAGGAATCGGTACTTTTATTGAAAATATCCTGACTAGAAAAGCTAGTAATCTGCCCTAACAGCATTACCAGATGCCATTCATTTTAAATAATGTATATATATTTGTACATGTCCATAGTCTTTAACAAGAAGCAGTTTCTAAGTCTTTTCTTGGGAGATGTCTTAGGTCAGTGGTCGGCAAACTCATTAGTCAACAGAGCCAGATATCAACAGTATAACGATTGACATTTCTTTTGAGAGCCAAATTTTTTAAACTTGAGCTATATAGGTAGGTACATTCAACTTTAAATTCAACTTTAAATTCACGGTTTTCATCTTCCGTTTTTCTTTGCTTCTTCTTTGTAGCCATCTCAAACAGGGCACCTAAAAAAATGTTTCATCCTATCTAATAATAGACAAACATGGCAATTGACCATACCTTCGTTACACCTCCCATTGGCTAACCAGCGAGATATGCAAATTAACTGCCAACAAAGATGGCGGCCAGCAGCCACGCAGCTGAAGCGAGCAGGAGGCTTGCTTGCTCCAGTGATGGAGGATTCTAATTATAGTTTCAATTATAGAAGCTAAACAAACTTCAGATACCTGCTTTCAGCAGGCCGTGGCCTCAGAGCTGGAGCGAGCAGGAGCCCGGCTGTCAGCTCCAGTGACGGCAACAAAGTTTCAATTATAGAAGGTAAATAAATCCCAGAATAAAAAAGAAAAGAAAAAAAAAAGAGGCTGGGAGCTTCAGTCGCCAGCCAGCCTGAAAATGGCCCTCAGTCCCTCACCCAGACTGGCCAGGCACCCCAGTGAGGACCCCCACCCTAAAACGGGTGTGGCCAGCCTGAAAACAGCCATCAGCCCCTCATCCAGGCTGGCCAGGCACCCCAGTAGGGACCCTCACCCTGAAGGGGGTGTGACCAGCTGCAAACAGCCATCAGCCCCTCACCCAGGCTGGCCAGGCACCCCAGCGGGACCCCCACCCTGATCCGGACAGCCTTCAGGGCAAACCACCCGGCCCCCACCCCTGCACCAGGCGTCTATCCTATTTAGTAAAAGGGTAATATGCAAACTGACCCTAACAGCAGAAAGACTGGGAATGACTGGTCACTATGACACACACTGACCACCAGGGGGCAGACGCTCAATGCAGGAGCTGCCCTCTGGTGGTCAGTGCGCTCCCACATGGGGGAGCTCTGCTCAGCCACAAGCCAGGCTAACGGCTGCCAGTACAGCAGTGGTGGTGGGAGCCTCTCCTGCCTCCTCAGCAGCGTGAAGGATGTCCGACTGCAGCTTAGGCCTGCTCCCCGCTGGCAAGTGGACATCCCCTGAGGGCAGCTGGGCTGCCAGAGGGATGTCTGATTGCCAGCTTAGGCCCAATGCCCCTGGGAGCAGGCCTAAGCCATCAGGTAGTCATCCCCTGAGGGTCCCGGACTGCGAGAGGGTACAGGCCGAGCTGAGGGACCGCCTCCCGAGTGCACAAATTTTTGTGCACCGGGCCTCTAGTTTTATAATAATAAAGCCACCAACACAAAAGAATTTCAATTCTTAAATTGATGACAAAAATACCTGTAGGATTTGCAGCTGGTTGGAAAAATACAGGTAACTTTATGCTTTGAGTATTTACTTTTGTCACCTGCGTGATTTGCGGACTCGACTAGCACTAACCACTGCTGCTGACTGATTGGCTCACTCAACTCCTGCATGAATGGTGCGCGCCTCCCCCATGCTGTATCCCGTGGCCTGCCTGCACCGCGTGGACCAACACCCCCACTTCTTCTAATGCCACTTCTTCAAAATACACTCGCCCAGGCTGAAAACCGACTTCTGCACATGGGCCACAAATTTTCAATCACACTGTACGTGTGTGCCGGCACGTGGTATTTTGTGGAAGAGCCACACTCAAGGGGCCAAAGAGCCGCATGTGGCTCTCGAGCCGTGGTTTGCCAACAACTGTCTTAGGTGGAAGGAGATGGCAAGTGGAAACTGTGCATATCCAAGGCCCACTCTTGTCTTGAAACACATCAGGAACATCTGGTTTCCCCTTCCCCCTTTTTATTATAATCATCTTAAGCACAACAGAA
Organism: Myotis lucifugus; assembly: GCF_000147115.1. Lineage (NCBI taxonomy): Eukaryota > Metazoa > Chordata > Mammalia > Chiroptera > Vespertilionidae > Myotis > Myotis lucifugus. Next base: position 368,283 of record NW_005871177.1, on the reverse strand, counting down.
AGAAGGTTATCTATTAAGACGCTAATTTCACACAATAATTGTGAACTAATAATTTTATTTCATGAGACAGTAACCACAAAGAAGGATTTGAAGAGCAGGGTCATTTCTACTTCACATGAAGAACATTTTTTTAGGTTAATATTTGGCTTCTTATAAGTAGAACCTATCTTGTAGGCAATATATGTATGAAAAGTGCCTTTACCAAACCAAAACCTCATAAACCTCATCTCATAATATGATTGCCCCAAATACAAAAATAAAAATTAACATGCATCTGCTGCAAAATGTGTAACATTTGAGGATTACACTCAATTACTTCTCATGTTGCACTAATACATTCAGTGACTGATGAGGACACTGTCATTCAGGTCCATAGTTTATTCAAATTAGCACTTATACAGAAGTGAGTGGCCAACCCCATGAGTCACTTAAAACTGCTAAATTTACTTTGATTCATGCAGTACAATGCCCTCTGCATCTCAGTTCTAGGGACTACTGTATTCATTTGGCTTCTAAACACAGTTAGAAGTGACCAAGTAGTCTAAAAAAATACACCCACAAAGCCATTTCTTGAAAAATGAAACACCATGGAAAGCAAGATAATGAAATAAGGGTATTTACTGCTGCCCTTTGCATTTGTCATTTGAGTAACCAGTTCTGTACTAAGTCCTTTGGAAATTTTGTTATAAAAAATCATTCCTCCCCAGATTGTTCACATTCCTAAAGGTGCTTCCTACTTAGCATGGACTCCACTGGATAATAGTGAGTTTATACACACTTCCATTTGTGCATTATGACACCAGGAGCTTGCCCAGATTCCTAGTTAGCACCCTTTCCATTTCCACCCCTCACATACACAAACGTTCAGAAATAGTGGAGCCAGCACAGAGAGGCAGAGAGAGAACAAAACAGTCTATTGGTGGGGAGATTTGAACAGATGAAAACTAATTTTCCTCTTAAACATATGGGCAATGAGTCCTTGAATAGTGACTATCAAATAAAGGCACTGTGGGTACCTTATCTCAGGTGCAGGTTTGATTTGGAGTAAAGAAGAGTTAGTGAGGTTTGCTGCTTTACTCCCCAGAAAGACAGAATGTAGGTCAAAATGAAGTTTGTCCTGAAAACAATTCTAATTTTTCTCATTCTTTTAAAGCTCTCTCTCTCTCTCTCTCTCTCTCTCTCTCTCTCTCTCCCTCCCTCCTTGCTTTTCATCACTTTGAATATCTCATGCCAATCTCTTTTGACTGAAATGTTTCTGTTGAGAAACCCAGACAAGAAAAAGCTAAAAAAAAGCTAAAGGAGTGAATTACCACCAAACCAGTATTACAAGAACTGTTAAAAGTCAGAGAAAAACAAATACCATACTATAGTATTTCACTTATATGTGGAATCTAATGAACAAAATAAATTAACAAAAAGTTGTGTGTATTTCTCTTATTTTACTCTTTTATTCTGCCTATAGAATATACATTCCTAGAATCCTAGAATTTTTGATATATAAATCCTCATTAATTCAGTGCTCTGACATTATAATGATGTGGTGGCCCTTTGAATTAATTAATTTATTTATTCCCTAAAGATCCTTTGGAGGGCATCTGTGTGCCATGCCTTGTAGCTTCTGGGGGTGGCCAGCAATCCTCTGTATTCCTTAGTTTGTAAATACATGGCTTTAATCTCTGCCTCTGTCTTCACACGGACTTCTCCTCTGTCTTTGTCTTTTCTTATAAAGACAGTAGAGGCCCGGTGCACAGATTTGTACACCAGTGGGGTCCCTCAGCCTGGCCTGTGGGGATCGGGCCGAAACCAGCCCTGTGCATGGATTCGTCCAGGGCGTGTCTGGCCCATCTCACCCAGTCCTGATCGGGGCTGATTTGGGCCATCTTGCCCAATCCTGATCAGGGCTGATAGGAGCCGGCATGGGAGGGACCTTGGGAGGGCTCCAGGGCGTGTCCAGCCCAGACCACAGCAGCAAGCTAACCTACCGGTCAAGCGTCTGCCCCCTAGTGGTCAGTATGCATCATTGCGACTGGTTGAATAGTCGAACGAACGGTCTGACACTTAGCATATCAGGCTTTTATTATATAGGATGTGTCATTGGATTTAGGGCCCAACCTAATCTAGAAAGATCACTACTGCAAAGACTCTTTTTTTCTAATAAGGTCACATTTACAAGTTTCAGATGCACATATCTTTCCAGGGAGGGAAGGGTTGTCACTGTTTAACCCACTCCAGACCAGATCCTGAATTTATCCTTACTGCACGTAGATTTCAATACATTTGTCATTGTCTATATACAGGGCTACTTTGCTGAGCATTGAGGGTTAATTCAATGGAAATGTCAATCATAGGGGTCCCCACCTTCTGATATCTAAACTGTGGAAGGATTGGGTGTGAAACTCTGTCATGAAACTACAAATCTTCTCTTCCTGAGTTCCTTATTTCTTCTAATGGCTTGAACATATGGCATCCTCTCTGACTCTTCTTTTTTCCTTTCTTGTGCACATACTGATGATTTCTGAGGAAAGAACAGAAAAGAGAAAGGAAGATGGAAGGAAGGAAGCAAAATAAATGCTTTACTCGCTGGAAAATGAGTCATTCAGGTTTCAATAATCAGATTTGAAAGCAGGCACGGTGCACACTGTAAGAGATTGACAGGGAAGAAGAGACTATTCTCCAAAGAGAATCTCCCTTTGGTAAATTCAGACTGGCCAAGGAAAAAACGTGGAATAAGATTTTAGATAGAAGGCAAATTAAGATGGACAAAATGCCAATACATGACTATATTAAGGCAAGTGTTTAGAGAGAAATTCTTGTAAGGATTTTTCCAAGCCAAAGCTTCTGCTATCACAGTATATACACTATTACAGACTTGAAATCTGAAGGGGAAAATCTGGCTGTTGCTAAGTAGAAATGAATAACACGTATAAGTAATCAGTAGGTTATTAAGTAGGAGTTAATTGCATTGTATATAGTAAGTAGTTCCTCATATGTTTCCTTTTGCATAATTTTTATTTGAATATGGAGTTGATTTCTACACAAAAAGCATAGATAATTGTAGACATTTTAGATATATTCCTGGATGAACATGAGAATAGCCTGTTGTCTAAAAAAATTACACAATCCTGCAATTTTTAAGACAACATACCCTTTTCAAAATAAAAATTGTATATTCTAATCATGTCAAGAGGAACTTAGCTTATTGGTTATAAATAATGATTCTGAAGTAAGATTTCTTAGAGTCAAATAATAGCACAACCATTTGTTTATTTAACTTCTCTGTGTCTCAGTTTTCTCATCCATAAAATATTTTATAATGATGTTATGCCCATCTCAGATTCTTGTGAAGAACAAAAGAGATAAAAATAGTGTATGGCAGGTAAACACAATAAATTATAGCTCCTATTAATTATTAACAAAAGCCCAGCATTGTTGGTATTGATGACACCAGTTTCACAAATAAAGAAGCAGGTTCAGAAGATTAAATAACTTGGCCAAGTTTAAATTAAGAAGATGAAATTCAAACCCTCTTTTTCTTGCCTCAAACCCCATAAACTTTACTATACTACCCTTGTTCTCATTGCAGCTATTTTACATAAAGTATCTAAAGGAAGTAGAAAACAACTAGCTTTTAATTGGATGTATCATATGCTTGACAAGTAGGTATTCAATAACTGTAACACCAGAGGTTGACTGAGTGGCTGCTGGCTGACAGACCATAAACCTATGTATGATTCTAACAAGGTTACTGCTCTCCCTGTTGCCCACTATGCCAGACTTAGTCTTGACTTATTCTTGACTGTGTGTGTGTGTGTGTGTGTGTGTGTGTTTCCTTCCCCTCACATTTGTATGGTCCATATTTGTTCTTCCCCTTGTTCTGAGTATAACTATATACAGCTCCCAACTTCTAATTCAAATTCTATACATTCATCCAGGGTCTCTACAAGGTTTTACCTCAATATTTTCCACCGCTTAATGAGAGTTGCCAGATATGTGCACCATCTGCGCTATTATTTATTTATTTAGTACTTTCTTTAAATTGATGCAACTTTTCTTAAATTTGTTTGAAAAAGAAACCGTTATCTTAAATGCAAAACCAGTTTCACTGGCACAGGCAGGAGCTATCAAATCACTATAATGTAAGCAAAATAAAATTAAATTCTAGCTAGATTTTGCAGCTTGCCAAAGGCTCTGAGTTTGAGGCTTGCTTGTCCTTGGTTACAAAAAATAAATCAAATACTTACCTGGGAGGGGAGATCCCATGATTGTGAAGGTGGTTTCCCAAGGCCAGGCTTATCCACTGAACTCCAGATGTGCTGACCCCTATCATTTCCCCAGATGTGGGAAAATCAACTGTATCATTTGTGGTCGTGGGGGATTGTGTGCTCACTTTCTCCTAAAAAAAGAACAAAAAAATCAAGGTAAACCCATGATAGGTATAAATGACATATTTGCATGAAACAAATTTTAAAACTTCCTCATTGAAATCATCAAATAAACTGAAAGCAAAAGTGGAATAACTTTATCATTGAGTGTTTCAATGTTATTTAATGCCACTTTCCAGTACAGCTTATAAAATCTCTCATACAGTGCTATGCATCTCATCCTTTGGAAAACATTAATTTATCTGATCTCCCAGACCCATTATTTCTTTTGTGAACAACTTGATTTATTTATGCCACTTATTTGGGAAGTGTATCATAATGTTTTTTATATGCTACTTAGTTTATATAATTTCTTGTAGACACATGCAAAAGGAATCCTCAAGATAACAAAATCTTAGTTACAAGTCATGGTTCAGCCAAACGAGAAATAATCTCACATACAATGACCTGATCCATGCCATGTATTTGAGAATGATAAAGAAAACTTGAATGGTTTATAGCAAATTATTTTAAGCAAATTATTTTAAATTCTTTATCAGTAAAGAATTATATTTGGGAATAACTATTTATTTTTTCTCCTGGACCTGTTAATGATGTTCTGTGTATAACTATATACAGCTCTGTATAGCTGGAAACACAATATCCTTTGTAAGAGAAGACTATTCAGCAAAGTTATTTGTTGTATTGTTGTTTAAGCTTTCTGTTTTAAAAGCTAATTATTTGAGTTAAAGTTTAGCTTTGTATTAATGAGGATTAAAGTTTAGCAGTTTAGAAGTCCATTTGCATTTCTTAAGACTTCAGTATCATATTAGAAAATCAAACTCAACAAACAGATTGAATTTGCCAACCATCCTAAGCTGCTCATCTTTATTAAACACCTGAATTTGAGAATAGGTCAAAAGGGTGCACTGCACTCATTCGCTATTCAACTTGACTCACTTCCTCTGTAGATCAGATCTTGGCCCTTTCTCAACACACATGTGTATTCTGAAAAGTATAAATAAAAGACAGGAATAATTATAGTTATCTTCACTTTTGGTGAATCCCTATAACTTAGCCATGTTCACAGTATTCACCTCTATTATGCTTTTATAATCATAGAACTGACTTCAAATTTGAAAGTGGTATGCCTATGAAAACACAGTATTTCTTCAGAATAATTCTACTTGCTTTCAGAAAAATAGTACTATTTCAATATTGATTAAATATTTAAGTTTTGCAGAATTGTGTCCTCAGAATAACAATATATTCATTCATATATAAAAATATGGTCATCTTAGAACTCAATATATATCCAAAGATTGAATTGGTAGATGTATTTTTTAAATTCTGCTACACCTTAAAACATAGTTACTTTTATTTTATATAAGTTTTAACAAGTTCTAAAATTATTATACATTCTTGAAGGCTGAAAAAAAAATACACAACTGAAGGTTAGTCAGAAGGTTTTCTCTCATACAAATTTAAACATTTTTCATTCTTAATGCAGTCTATCAGCAAGAAAGGTTATGACCTGATATTAATAGCCAGAGAAACAAAGGGTTTTTGATTGTCTTTGTATTCTAACCCTCTAGCAGCTGATAAATATTTTATCTGCATCTTCCACAAACAGCATTATGCCATGTTCAAAAGTATTTTAACTAGTTTTCAAATGTTGGACTTAATTACATAAGCTTTCCTTTCAGAGTAGTTTAGTGGAAGAAAAGCTGTCTGTTTTAGTAAAAGGAGATGGACACTAGAACCAACAGGCCTGGCTTTTAACCATTGTACCCCCTTAAGAAAGTAGTTTTACTTCTCTCAGAAGATGTTTTCAGGTTTCCAAATGAGTATCTCTCTTGTAGACATCAACAAATAATATATGGCACTGATCATAAGAGTTGCTTTAAAAATGGTAGCTATGATTATCCAACTAGCCATTTTAAATAAAGCATTAATTTTCCATTAAAACTGAATTTAGGTAAGTATAATTAGCCTTAACTGTTAATAATAATAGTAACATTATTATTATTATTATTAATTATTATTATTTCCTCACTTGTTCATTCCATATGTGTGTGTGTTTTTTTACTGGAGATCTATTTTGCCATGTCCTGGTGGTGGGCACTGGAATTGTGGCTTGATTGAAAAACGTAATCTTGGATGGACCTAAAGGGTATTATGCTAAGTAAAATAAGTAGGGCAGAGAAAGACACATTCACTATGATTTAACTTATATGGGGAATCTAATGAAAAAACAAAACAGAAACAGAAAACAAAGTGATGGTTCCTGGAGGAGGGTAAGTGGGGGAGTGGGTGAAAAAGGTGAAGGGCTATAAACTCTCAGTTATAAAACAAATAAATCATGGGATACAATGCACAGCGTAAGGAATATAGTCAATAATGTTGTAATGACTGTATGGTGACATATAGTTACTAGACATATCATGGTGATCACATAGTAATATATATAAATGCCAAATCACTGTTGCACACTGAAAATTATAATATTACATATCAAGTAGACTTTAATTAAAAAATAGAAATCTCCGTCCTCATGGAGTTTACATTCTGACAACAATTTTTTTTAAATAAAGTAAATGTTACTGTAGCAATGAAAGTACTGTTGAGCAAATGAAGCAGAGTGGTGGACTAGTATGAAGGGAAAAGAAGGCAACTTTCAATAAGGTGGTGGGAGGAGACCTCTTTGAGTGGTGATATCTGAGCAGAGTCGTGAAAGGTAGAAGGAAGCCAGTGTTAGCCTGAGAGAACATGAGGTACAGAGGAGAACAAGCCAACAAGCCCGAGGCAGGAAGAGCCCAGTGACTTTGATCTAAACAGGGGCTGACTGGTTGGAGATGAAATGAGGAGCAAGGCAGGGGCCACTCCTGTAAAGACTTGCCAGCTGTAGCAAGACTAGGAAGCCATTGAAGCAGCCAAGTTTAAGTTTAAAAAGGTTTTTCTAGGTGGCCATTATTGCAGATGTCAAAAGGAGAAGTATGGGTTCCAGATGAATAGTAGCCAATTAAGTGGTGAGAGATAGTTGAAATATAACTTGAAGCTAGAGCTGATGGTGGTGAGAAAAAGAAGAGAATCAAAAAAGGCCACTACTTTTTGTCTTGTGCGATGGGGGGCGGGGGGAAGGCGGGGAGAGAGAGGGGGCAATAGTACTATGCATTGAACCAAGGAGGGGGGAGTGTAATTTAAGAATATCAGTCAAGTAAAGGTACAAAGAAAGCAAATGGATACTTTAAACATTTATTATTGGGCTTCTATTTGTTTCAAAAATATTTTCTATATTTTCACATGGCAAGAATTGTTTATGGTGAATATACTCAAAGTTGCTGAAGTGAACTCTATTATTCCCTCAAGTAATCTGACCTGTAGAGAGCTCCTCTGCACTGTATTTACTTTAAAGGAATTCCCTAAATGTCAAAGGTATCTTCCTGAACCTCCCTGAATCTTTCCCAGGTCAAGAATCATATCCTACTAGACACAGACACATGGCAGCCCCACACAGAAAGCACCTGCCAAAGGACCGCGAGTTGTGCTACCTTAATGTATTCAAGATGTGAGATTGTTCTAGACCAGTGATGTTCTAGAGCTCGGCGTGTCAGCATTTTGAAAAGCCCTAACTTAACTCTGGTGCTGTGTCACATGTAGAAATTTTTTGATATTTTCAACCATAGTAAAACAAAGGTGTATATTTTTGATATTTATTTTATATATTTAAATGCCATTTAACAAAGAAAAATCAACCAAAAAAATGAGTTTGCGTGTCACCTCTGACACGCGTGTCATAGGTGTTCTAGACTCTCTAAAGCAGGATTCAGCAAATTGCGGCCTGCAGGCCAAATCCAGTCCTCACCTGTTTTTCTAAGTACGGTTTCATTGTTACGCAGACACACCTATACTTCAGGTATGATGTGTGGCCGCATTCACACTACAGCTGTAAAGTGGGGTCGTTGCTACAGAGACATGGGCTACAAAGCCTAACCTATTTACTAAGTAGCCCTTTAAGTCAAAGCTGACTGACTCCTGCTCTAAAGTATCTTTTAACCATGAAGCCTCATGATCTTATTATCTAAGGGAAAGCAAATCACAGATGAGCTAAGTTCTATATTCATTTACCACTTGAAATAATTATGAGTAGATCTGACACTCAGCATTTCATGTTAGTGATTTTCTTTTCTTTTCTTTCCTTTAAAGCTGAAAATCAGAGTTCAGTCAATACAACAGAAAGGCCAGGTAAGTGAATGTTTTATCCTCTGAGGATGTTTGTGTGTAAAATCCCCAAAACAAGACAAAGTAGGTCAACCAGTTTGAGGGCAGGGTGAAACAGTCCAGGGAAAACATTATATAGCAACTCAGATGTTTATTAGAGCGCAGGTTTAAAAATAAACGCAGGCCAGGGGAACACACAAGAATGTGCCGGAATATTCTGTGGCTTTAGTGAGTGGAACCAGCCCTGGTATGTGGATGAAGCCTGTGGGATTGTCCTCTGACCAGAACCTGCTTTTCCTGGTCTGTTTCTATGGTTGGCATGCCCTCTCCCAGAAGTATAGTGTGTCTATGAGCTGTCTTCTCTGTATTTCCTAACAAAGCCTGGTCCTGGCATACAAAGAGATGATGTTATAAACCACAGTTAACAGCCTAAAATGTTGTCACACCAAGAAGTGCTCATGTTTTGCCATCCTTAGTTTTAAACGGAATGAATTTCAGATGATGGGACAGCAGGAACTGAGAAAGATAACTGGGTAGGGAAAGATGGTAACGTTGAATCTTCCTCTTGTTTTGAAATAAAAAATTATTTGGTGGATTTTTATCTTCTCACATCCTATCTGGTACTTTACTAAATGACAAGTCTCTTAGGTTCTCAATCCTGGTCACCTCTGGTATTTATAAAATGAGAAATATGTGAAATAAATATAGAAGATCATGTAACTTTTTTAAAAAATCAGAAAAGTAAAGCCATGAAAATTTTAAGTGAATCTAATAACATTTTCACAGCAAAGGGCCTAAATAATCATCATAATGTACCTTCTACTTTTAATGTTCAAGGAATTCAAAACTGAAGTGATTATGCTTTTAACTTTTAACTATTTATTTTCTATATATCTCATGAATGAAGAGTTTCTTTTTATATTATTAGTTCTCTGTATCTCATCTCATCACCACGTTTGCATTCTCGTCTCCATTGACATAGTCTGGAAATGCACTCGAAAGAGCACTGGAAACAGCCTAGCAAAACCAAACATACAGCAGTACATCTAGGCAAAGAGCGCGGCTTGGCTTTGCATTTGGTGATGCTGTGCATGTCTGGAGAAGTCCTTCCCTCTGGTCCACAGACTGGCTCTCCTAGAAGAGCTGTAGTGGGGGAACTGGGAAGCTGCGGAAATCCTCAGCTCTTTTTAAGGAGGGACTGAGCATCCTTTCTTTTGTTTAGAAAAGTTCCTTTTGTTTACAAAATGCCATCTTTAGCTATAATTGATTTTTAAATGTAATGAATAGCCCATTTAGAATATTTTAATTTTGAGTTATGGAAACGAATTCTCCTAAAACAGACAATCAAATGAGCCAAGGATTTGAATAGTGGACTAGAAAGAAATGCCACTAATTTCATAAGCCACAAGAAAAGTCAGTCTCAAGTTTCAGATATATGTTGTGGCTAAAGACTAAATCAAGATTCACTAAAAAATAATAATGATAGCATTTATTAACAAGGTATTCATTTAAACCTCTGTTAACAGCTGTAATTGTGTTTATTTATTTAAAAGGTTTGATTATATATATATTATCAAAAATGTTCAAATATCAAATTTGTGAAATATTCACCCATATGATCAAGGACAGGGACATTTAAAAACAATATTTCTTTTTTAGGTAGAAGCTGAGGTATTGTTGTGGGATTGCCTTCTGACCAAATATCAGCCCACAGAATTGTTAATACTGCTTTTTTTAAAAAAATAAATATGAGTTAATATGCATGTGTTTGACTAGATCATACATGTTTATCATATTTGATTTTTTTCATATTATGCATCCAGCTTTAATTTTCTTGAAGAATGATGTTTTTACCACCCCTTTCAAAACCTATTAGTAAGGATCAAGAAACTGATGATTGTTTTATATAGGATCTTTTTTTGGAAATCAAAATAAGTAAGACAACTCTACAGAAAGTGTGAATTATAAGATATTGTACACATATTATGTTTAATATTATCTAATAAAGATAAAAGAAAGGTTGTCGTAGTTATATGGAAATGATTGATACAGGTCTGAAGACATATCCATTCATTTTATTCAATAGTATGCAGTAGACAGCTATAGTTAACAATGCTAAGGATGGAGAAGTCCTGCTCAATGTCTAAAGCATGCAGGGAAGTCCAACTTAAACTGCTCATTGTAACAGACCTGATAAGACTTCAAATTTAGTATGATACCCTGCTAAATATACAGGATAGTATGTTCAGCCAACAAGCACTAACTGAGGCATTCAGTAATATGGAAGCTGCCATTAAGTATTCCCAAGGAAGACTGGTCAGCATCATAAATAATTCTAAAATTCTAGTAGTTGTGTAGGTATAAAATGATAGACAAGTTTCAGATGACCTAATGTTAAGATTGATTGAGGGAAACATTTTTTTCTTTAAGTTGTGGTTGTATTATACATTGAATATGGGAAAAGCAGTTTAAGAACGATGAGGAAAGGGTTTATGAAAAAGTGACCTTCTAGCTGCCAGATTATTCTGCCTATTCATTTTCTGTGAGTTCAGAGTTCCTAAGGAGATGGAAAGACCCACTATAAAGTGATGAAAGGCTGTTTATTACTTAGTGACTTCACGTGGCTATTACAAGTTTAAGCAATGATGGAATTCACTTTTCTTTAGCGTTATCATTTTTCCACAGACTTGTCCTTGTAAATAAACCTCTTTATTTCTTTGATAAAAGACCTCAGCTCTGAAGAAAAATGGACATACATGTTTCAGTGTATTAGGAAAGAAATAAGCCATTTGCCCTTATTTTTGTGGAAAATAAAACTATATTAGTTGAGGTTCTCCAGAGAAACAGAGTAAATAGGATAGATAGATAGATAGATAGATAGATAGATAGATAGATAGATGATAGATAGATAGATAGATAGATAGATAGATAATAGATAGATAGGTGAGTGAGAGATAGATAGATAGATAGATAGATAGATAGATAGATAGATAGATAGATGATATATGATAGATAGATGATGATAGATAGATAGATATAGATAGATAGATAGATAGATAGATAGAAGATAGATAGATAGATAGATAGATAGATAGATAGATAGATAGATACAGATAGATTAATTATAGAGGCTGAGAAGTCCCAAGATCTGCAGTCAGCAAGCTGGACGCCTGAAGACCCAGGAAAGTTGACAGTGTCATTCAGTCTACATGCAAAGGCCTGAGAACCAGGAGACCCAATGGTACCAGTCAGAAAGCCAACAGGTTTGAAATAAAGAAGAGCCAGTATTTCAGTTTGAGTCCAAAGGCAGAGAAAGACCGAAGTCCCAGCTCAAGGGAGTCAGGCAGGAAGAGTTCCTTCTTACTCAAGGGAGGGTCAGCCTTCTTATTCTTGAATTGGATTCAACCAATTAGATGAGAACCTTCATTGGAAGGCAATCAGCTTTACTCAATGACTGATTCAAATGTTAATCTCATCCAAAAACACAATCACAGACACACCCAGAATAATGCTTGACCAAATATCTGGTCATCCCAAGGCCAAGTCAAGTTAACACATAAAACTAATCCTACAGCAGTATTCCTATAGTGACAGGGTTTCATTGTACCTATTTTCTTCACTTTCCTCCATTGTATTTTAGAAGCCCTACTGCATTGTTGATATTAATTTTTTAAATTTTTTTCTTTATTGATTAAGGTATTACATATGTGTCCTTATCCCCCCACTGCTCCCCCCACACTCATGTCCTTACTCCCCTGTTGTCTCTGTCAATTGGTTAGGCTTAAATGCATGCATACAAGTCCTTTGGTTGATCTCTCCCCCTCACCCCCACCCTCCCCTACCTTCCCTCTGAGGTTTGACGATCTGATCGATGATTTTCTGTCTCTGGATCTATTTTTGTTCATCAGATTATGTTGTTCATTATATTCCACAAATGAGTGAGATCATGTGATATTTATCTTTTTCTGACTGGCTTATTTTGCTTAGCATAATGCTCTCCAGTTCCATCCATGCTGATGCAAATGGTAAGAATTCCTTCTTTTTTATCACAGCGTAGTATTCCATTGTGTAGATGTGCCACAGTTTTTTAATCCACTCATCTGTTGATGGGCACTTAGGCTGTTTCCAAATCTTAGCTATGGTGAATTGTGCTGCTATGAACGAAGTGTTCTTCTTTTCAAAAGCCAATGGTCAGGTTTGGTGGTACTTATATCTGTTCTGGCTTCTGATTTTCCATCAAAATTAATATCTATGAACCCCATGGTTCATCCTGTCATATTCGTCCTGTCATATTCACTGTGCTCAGTACCCTGTGCAATTCCAGTGGATTGGTTGCTGATTTCCAGGAATTCATATAATGTGAAGCACGAATCATTCTATGCAGATGATTATTTACCTGAGTATTCTAATGTTGAATGACAGATTATTGACACTATTATTCAGTTAGGATCTACTCAAGCTAAAAATACACCTAAAACCAAAGCAATATCTAGAGGTGTGTTGTTGTTTTTGAACTTGGAAATTTTATGATGCTTGAAAGATTAGTTGAGAATAAGAACTCACTGATGGAATGGGAACTATACCAATATTTATGTGGTAGGGAGCGTCTGCCATAAACTTCCACTTAGGAAATTGTATAAATCTGGCTATGGCTAAGTGGTTTCTCCTCTGGTTCAGAGATCTGCTGAGTCTCTAAGACATGTTCTGCACTGTTCTTGTGTCTCTCCTGTCCACACTGAAAGGCCATAAAAACTCAGTCTCAACTGATTAGCTGCTCAGCATTCATTTTAAGAACCAATATTTTCAACTGTGGGTATCATTATGGGTGTGTGCTCCTCCAATAAGCTCTACAGTGTGTTTTATTTCAATACATTAAGAATATCTGTCTCCTTGTATGCACCTGCATGGTCTGGTTTGGCCTGTTGAAGGAAAGAGGTGTTCAATTTATCTTGAAGGAAAGAATACATTCTTGACAGGGGCCTAAATTGAAATAGATTATATTTCATGTAACAAAAATAAGAGGCTTGTACTTATAACTCATTCCTACTGAAATGCAGCAGCTTAGGCAGCATTGAGCTGCGGTTGACTCCACAGGCGCTAGAGCCTGCACTCAAATCCTGCTTCTGCCACTTACTTGCTGTGTGACCTTGAGCGAATTATCTCTCTATGTTTCACTAAAATGTAAATATTAACAATACAATAATTAAATGAGTTAATATTTGTAAAACACGTAGAATAATGTTTGGCACATAGTATCCAGGGCTTGAAAACAAAATCTCTTTTAATATTTTTACGTCCATATTTTGGATCACTTGCATTCACGTTCTCAGAAAGCATATGGCACAGTGACATACTGAAAAGCTTCTCAGTGGTTTCAGGCCGTACTATCCAAAGTGTGAATCTGAGTTAACATGGTGTATCTATGTTTAGGGAGGGGTGAGAACATTCTAAACCTTTCAGAATGCTGAGAAAAAATGTAATTGATCACTGAGAATGATGCCACTAACAAGTAAGATAACTCAACTCAATCCAAATGCCATATATATATATATATG
>NW_005871177.1:278853-354046 GCF_000147115.1 Myotis lucifugus | reverse complement strand
CTCAACCTTCCTAATGCCACAACCCTTTAATACAGTTCCTTATGTTGTGGTGACCCCCAATTTCATTGTTACAAATTGAACATAATTAAAGCATAGTGATTAATCACAAAAACAATATGTAATTATATGTGTGTTTTCCGATGGTCTTAGGCAACCCCTGTGAAAGGGTTGTTCGACCCCCAAAGGGGTCGTGACCCACAGGTTTAGAACTGCTGATCTATACTAATAAAAGGGTAATATGCTAATTAGACTGGACATCTTCCGGACAAAGCCACAGTGGCAGGGGCCAAGGCAGAGGCTGTTAGGGGAGATCAGGCCGGCAGAGGAGAGCAGTTAGGGAGCAATCAGCCTGGCAGGGGAGAGCAGTTAGGGAGTGATCAGGCCAGCAGGGGAGGGCAGTTAGGGGCATCAGGCAAGCAGGGGAGCAGTTAAGGGCATCAGGCCAGCAGGTTGAGGTGGTTAGGGTTGATCAGGCAGGCAGGCAGGTGAGCAGTTAGGAGCCAGCGGTCCGGATTGTGAGAGAGATGTCCTACTGCTGTTTTAGGTCGGACATCCCCCTAGGGTTCCCGGATTGCGAGAGGGTGCAGGCCGGGCTGAGGGACACCCTCTCCCTCCCATGCACGGATTTTGTGCACTGGGCCTCTAGTATATAATATAAAAAGTATCAAGTACTCTTCTAAGCAATTTAAATTATTTTTATTCATTTAGTTTGTACAACACTGTGATGTAGAATTATTATAATCACCATTTGTAGATGTGAAAGCTCAGACACAAAGAAGTTAAGTGACTTGCCCAAGATTCCACAGCAAATAAGTGCAACATTCAAATTTGAAACCAGGTACTCAGTCTTGAAAATCCTGATCTTAACCATCTATTATACCTCTTTTGTACTTTCTCTGCCAATACTAGTGTAGTAGTAATGTAGGATCATAAAGTATTAGCAAAATTCACAGAGATTATTAGCTCTGAACACATTGTGGTTCCTGCTACCTTAGTCATGAATGAATTACATTAGACTCACAATTGATGAATTCAGCCAAGACACATAACTGCATTAATATGGTCATGCTAATGGACAGGATTTCTCAAATTGTGAGTTAACTCCCATTAGTGTATCATGAGCAGCATTTTTAAAAATGAAATAAAAGTGAATAGAAAGAAACAGAAGGCATTACTTGTAATAGAGGTAAATTGTAGGGGTGTGTTTGTGTGTGTGTGTGTGTGTGTGTGTGTGTGTGTGTGTTTGTGTGTACTGGATTCAGAAATTATTTATTAACTAAAGGTTGAGGTTAAAGGAAAAACAAAAAGAAAAATGTTAGGCCTTTGTTCAAGGATCCAATGAATTCTCCTTTTGAGAAGAGTTAATTCTATTGCCTAACTATAGATCATTATCAATAACAATTGGCACTAGATCATCAACACAATTTAAATAGGAAAATGGAGCTTCCTCGAAACTAGATATATTATAGTTAGAACTGTTGCTGCCACTTAACCTGTCTATGAGAAGGTAATAAAGTAGGAGTCTTGAAAATTAACCCTTGGGAAATCCCAGATGGATTAATGCCATTGGTTATTTTATCAACCATCTCATACTCTACCAACACAATAGAAAAACATTCATTTTCACTAAAACCTTGGACACTGAAAAAATAAGCTAAAATTCTGAAGGATCCAGCTAGTTCCCCTTCTTTTATTTAATATTCTTTTTTTCTGCCTGCCCAGTGCACTAGTCTGACATTTTTCTTTGTTCTTATGGGCATATATCTAGCTTTCTCCCACAGATCTCTTACATGGTATAAACTCTAAAACTTATTCTTCCCCCACAGATGTCAAAAATGCATGAGCATGCAGTGCATGCTGGGCTGTGGGTGGCACAGAAGAAAAGATCCAAGGCAGTCAAACGCAATATCAGTTTCTTTGGGGCAACTATACATGGCCTCAATACTCTTGAGGGGCCATGATTATAAGAGATGTCTCTTAGTTCAGCCAAGCTGCCAGCTACATTTTACTGCACACTCACCGTAGTCAGAGCTCCGTGTGGGGTATGCTGGGAGTTGTGGTCTTCTCACTCCAGAAACTTGCAGTTCAGTAGAAAGACAAGGCAAACAGGTGTGATGAAAAGATATCACTTTATAGAACAAGAAAAAGTGGATGATTTTTCAAAAATTTTCTAAATTTAATCTTATCCAAAATTTATAAGAATAAGTTCTATACACTTATAAAATATTTGATTACTTGTATTTCTTTGAAATTTATTGAGATTTGTTGGTTTTGAATTATATATTTTAATTTATTTTTTGTTTCAGTCCTTCTAATTGAAGATGGCAAATGTTGACTTAAGCAAACAAATATAATTATAATAAATTTAATTTACATTTCTTTGAAAGAAAAGATTATGGGCAGTGGTAAAAATGTAACCAAGCAGCAGTTACTCTAGATAAGCCACATAAATATAAACCACTGCTGAGCTTTAAAGATGAAAACAAAGGATTTTTTTAATTTTCCCCCAACTTTTAACCATAGCCTCAA
Organism: Myotis lucifugus; assembly: GCF_000147115.1. Lineage (NCBI taxonomy): Eukaryota > Metazoa > Chordata > Mammalia > Chiroptera > Vespertilionidae > Myotis > Myotis lucifugus. Next base: position 351,517 of record NW_005871177.1, on the reverse strand, counting down.
CTGCAGTCTTTCTCTTTAACCAGTAACACTATAGAAATGAAGTCCTGTGTATTTATGTTCATTATAAGTATGTGTGATGGAAAAAATCACTATCACCCAAAGTTATAATATCTGAAATGTGAATAATGCTTTTGTATAGATTTTCATCCCAGGAGAATCTCATGCTGGAGGTGATACAGACTGTAGCCTAAGATAAGAGATGTACTCAAGTTTCCTTGGCTGTTCTTGAAGATGTAATACTGATACCCAGGTTTTGAGATTCAGAATGTAATTGTTGTTACAGGAGGAAAAGATGAATTTAGGATTTAATGTACAATTGTATGTATCCTATTATTCAACAAGAAACCGTTTTCATAGATTTTCAGAAATACAAACTTTTTGAATCTGCAAAGAAATTCAATAAGAAGAGTTAACACTATAGTTTGACTCTGGGTGTCTGATTTTTTTCCTACAGTTAGCACTTCACAACCAGATGCCTCACCTTCTCAAACCAGTATATTACCCCCAATGTCAACAGCAATTGCAGAAAACATCTCACAATCTCAAGGTATGATTTCTGTGTGCATGACTAGAAACTCACTTTGCTCAACTCCTCATCACCAAGAAAACCCTACCAATCTTTAAAAATATAATAACAGCTTTATTAAATTATAATTGCTATACAAAAACACACATCTATAAAAGGGGAGACATGAGGAAACTGTTACAGGTGATGGCTATGTCTATTGCTTTGATTGTGGTGATGGTTTCATGGATGTATGTCCAAACTCATAAAATTGTATACGTAAACACCCGGACAATCTTGATTTGCAAAGCAGAATTCTTTCAGAATGAGATCAAATGTATTCATTTGAAGCATTCTACCTATAGATCACAGAGGCTTACTTAAATTGAGGCATGGGGGATGAAGGGAGGATTGTGAGGATTGGCACATTAACCAAAAGTAACTCATTTTTTCTTTCTTAAAATAATAGGCACTGAGAATGAAAAAAATGCAAGCCCTTCTTCAACCAGCTCCTCTCATTCCAGTGAGTAAAAGACATCTTCATTCATAGACATAGATATGCAGAATATTTTAATGTTACCAATAAGGGAAGGGATTCAATTACAGATAGACTTTTATCAGCTTTACTGAACCTGCAATCCCATTAAAATCCTGTCTGACTGCCACTTGCTTTGAGAATTTCCTATGCATGAGTCTTAATGAGCACACTTTTGAGATTATTTTCTTACCTTAGTGCTAAGCAATTACCACCCAACGTCAAGGTGAATTGATGGGACTAGTCTCAGATAAGCCAAAGTATACAGACAGAGATCCCCGTAAAAATGAATTGTTTACCTTTACAAAACTTTGTCTTCATGTTAAAATGGCCTTTTAAGAAATATTCCGTCTTAGCAAAAATAGATATACTAGTATGTCATATAACATACAGGTGGGGCAAAAATAGGTTTACAGTTTTGAGTGAAACACAGAGTTCATTCTTGTATTGTTATTTATTACTTATTGTGTGATTTTCCATATGAACAACTGTAAACCTACTTTTGCTACACCTTGTATTTATGCAAGGACTAAATAGACTTAATTTCCCTGGAAATTAAGACTAATATGAATACATATGAAGCTGGGATGATAGGTTTAGGTAAAGCCATTCCATTCAATAGGTCAGAATTGCACTCATTGACCTGATGATTTATGGTTTCTTCATTTGGGAAGCACTAATGATCTCACTGAAGGTCTAATATGAACCCAGAACTTACTTAAAACAAATATTTAATCATAACAATGGAAGTGAAAACCGCTTTACAAATGAATTGGTTAACTATTCTCATTCCCTGATAAACATGAGGAACACATACCAGTAAGCAAGCAGATGAGAATACCTACTAAATGGTAACTATAATTTCTATAACTCTAGCTTTACCCTCTAGGACAGTGTTTTCATCTTATCACTGTTGTTTCAATCTGGAAAATGACTGGCAGAAAAGAGGCAGATGCTAAAATAAATTAATTAATAAATAAACAGCAAAACCCTCCTCTTAATAAAAATAGGAAAAAACATAATCGCCGAGACATGTATGTACACATGCACACACATGCACATTGTTCTTGAACCATTTGTTCATGTTTAGAACTAATGTACCCTGTGATATCCAATTATATCCACTTATGCTATTTTATACTTTTTTTGGTTCTAAGATATTACCATTGAAAGATATTTGTGAGGTTTTTAGAAAGCCAGCTGTATAACTAGGGTAGTTTCAGTATTGGCTATCTAAGTCCTTTTTTCCAATAATTTGGCTATAAAGTAGTAAAGAATATATGAGTGAATGTGGGTCTGACTCTAGGTCTAGAGGACATCTTCTGCCTCTTGTCTCCCATTTCCTCACTCCCCCAGTCTCCAGAAGAATGGAGCACTATCTCTCTTAGGTTTGAAATTTTATTTCAGAAAGGCTACAAGACTGACATCAAGTGGATACGTCAGAAACGACAACTAAAGCAAAACCCATGGATCAGATAGATCTTTTTTGCTTAAAATACAATATTTTAAATAGAATGATATTTAAAGAAGAAAGCATGCATGCTTTTGCTCAGTTTATAAACTATTGTGAAATTCAATTGCCACTCTGACAATGTCTCCACTGCTTCTTAGGTATTATTCTGCCGGTGGTTATTGCTCTAATTGTAATAACACTTTCAGTGTTTGCTCTGGTGGGTTTGTATCGACTGTGCAGGAAGACAGACCCAGGTGGGTAACAGTGTTTTGCTTCAGTTTGTTTCCTGAAAGGAGAATGCTCATGCTAGATCTAAACTTAAGTTTATACTCATAAGGGGAGGCGGGAATTGTAGAAAGAAATAAAATGCCATAGTGCTTGATCTCAAATATAGAGGGGAATGAACCGAGAAATCCGTGGAATGCTGGCGAATGTAAGGAAAAGGGATTAACTACTAGTGGCAGATATCAAATGTGAACAAATACCGTTCAATGAAGCAGCCCGTTTTGTGGGCATTTGAGGGAATGTGGGAGTACAGAAGGCATGAGAGGGTATGCCTTCCCTATTGTGAAGGCTTGTTCCTTTCCGGGTAACAGAGGACGAAGGAAGTCTTGCTGAGAATGTACTTTAGGGGCCCATAATCTGAAGAAGAGTGTCCTGTGACTCACTTCCCTTCTGGGAAGCACAGCTTCCTTCCAACGAATATGTCTCCCTTCATGACTGCGTGTTCTGCTAATTGAATTGGTTCCTCAGGACTGAACATTATTGCAATTTTTAGTGGAATTCTAGTTTGAAATTATTACCTTTTTTAACCTCTCCTGTAGCATTTGGAAGTCTTTTCCCTTTTCTTCAAAAAAGTCACTGCTCTCTTTTAAACATTCTTTGTTTACTTCTTTTTGATGTTTCATCTTCTCCCTGCCTCTGAAATACTTATGAATCCTGTAAGGGCATTCTATTTTTTATTCTTTTATTAAATAAATGTTTAATTTTAAAATAGATTTGCATTCACAGAAACATTGCAAAGATAGTTACAAAGAGTTCCCACATACCACATAGCTGTTATTCTTATTATTAAGATGATATAGGCCAGCCGGTGTGGCTCAGTGTTGGAGTGTCAAACTATGAACCAGGAGGTCACTGTCACAGTTCTATTCCAGGTCTGGGCATATGCCTGGTGTGCAGGCTTGATCCCAGGTAGAGGGCATGTAGGAGGCAGCTGATCAATGAGTCTCTCTCATCATTGACTAGAGGCCCAGTGCACGAAATTTGTGCACTGGTAGGGTCCTTAGTGGCTGCTGGCTGACAGCTGACAGCCGGGTCCTCCCTTCGTTCTGTGCCACCCTCTGATGGTCAGTTCACTTCGGTCGAGCTCCTGGTCTGTACAACTCCCACCCAAGGGGACAATTTGCATATTAGCCCTTTGTTATATAGGATGTTTCTATCTTTCTCTTCCTCTTCCTTCCTCTCTGAAATCAATAAAAATATATAAAAATAAAAAGATGACATATTTGTCACAATGAATTAACTAATATTAGTTGATACATTATTATGAACTAAGGTCCCTACTTTTTCAGACTTCTTCTAATCTTATTGTCTTTTCTCTATTCCAGGAAATTGAGCTTTTTATTCAATGTTTCATCTGAATCCCCCTTCAGTTCCCATGGCTCACACTCCCCTCTATTATCTTAAACATAAATCTATTTCCCATCACAGACCCCTGCCCTGCTTGTGTAATGTGGTGTTATGTCCATGCTATAGCCTTTGTCCATGCTATTCCTTCTCCTAGAATGTCCAGCCCACCATGTAACTTTCATAAAATTCCAATGTCCCATCTGTCCATTAGCATCTACCCCAAACACAAATTTAATGTATCTTTCTTTGCATAACACACCATCTCTTTAAGCAGAATTCTATAGAATTTTATGAAATTCATCATGTTATAGTATAGTTACTTCTCCCTGTACCTGTGTCCCCTTACTCTGTTCCAGGTACTATAACAAAAATACCAAGATGGTGTGGCTTAAACAATAAACATTTATTTCTCACAGTTCTGGAGGCTAAGTCCAATCAAGGTGTCAGATTGGTTGTCTGGTGAGGGTACTCTTCCTGGATAATATATGGCCACCTTCTCACTATGTCTTCACATAGTGGAAAGCAAAGAAGTACTCTGTGGTCTTTTTTATAAGGGCACTAATCCCACTGAGGACTCAACCCTCTGACCTAATCAACTTCCAAAGGCCCAACATATTAGGCATTAAGATTTAACATATGAATTTTAGGGGAGCACACACATTCAGTCCATAATATCGGGCAGCCTTTCTAGTCACACATCACGTATTATTCTCATTGTGTTGTGCATATTATAAGACAGAATCTACTATATGCTTGTTGACTGAAATTTTCAATAAAATAGAACCTTGCCTTTCCCCATTTTAATTCTAAACATTTAACCAGCAGAACTCTACCTAAGTTTCAAATACTGTTAAAAAGTAAACATCCATTTTTATAAGATATATAAGCTACACTGTTTACCCCATAGACAGTGTGCCCCTTGGGTACTAACAAATGCTGTTCCTGAAGCCAGTGTCTAACCATGCACTGCACAGACAGCTGGATGCAAGAAGTTATGAGACAACAAACAAACAAATAAAAAAAACAACAGTAGTGTTCATATTAGACCTTGGTGGAGAATGAGAATAAACACATCAATGACTTTCCCTTTGGGAGTTAGTGAATAAAGCCTTTTAATAATGTCTAAAATATGTTTTCTTTCTCCTTTTCCTGAAGGAAAATAGCATTTTTATAAATCAGTTTAATTTCTCTAAGTTTCTAAACCACCAATACTATTTTTTATGGTAAATCAACCATCCAAGTTGAAGCTTGTGGGTGTTGAGCACATAGAAGAGATTAAAAAAAAGAAATTAGTGTGCTAAATCCATCTGTAAAAACACCCTCTACTGAAAAACTGCTTTACATAGGAAGATTTGAAAATTAGTTATCTGGAAAATTGACATTTGCTAATAAAGAGGACTCTATGGATGAATTGAATCATTGAGGGGGTAAATGTATAAAATTCCAACCACTATGAAAAGTAAAATAAAATTAGTATAATTATGGAGAATTATTCTGAAGACATACAATACTTTATAACCAAGTTTGGCAGTTGTGCAATTAGCCAAATCTATTTGGTTTTCATTAATTTTGCTTGCCAAACAGAATTTATAGCATTGCTGTCATTAAATTAGCACCATTAAACACCCACAGTAATCAGTCTTCAAAATGTGGGTGAGATTTTATTAAGTTCAGAAAATTAGTAAACCCACTCTTCTCACTGGAAGACAACATGAATCAGATTTCAATATGAAATTGAGTTTATCCGGATAATGTTGACAGTAGTCTGAACTTTAACCCAAATAGAACAGCATATATTCCAAAAGTAGTCTGTTGGTATGTGTCTATCTGGTAATAAACCCATTATTACTGTATCCCAAGGAAAAATATTAAAATAGGCATAGAAACAGTATCACTGCATGTAGGAACAGGGCTGTGAGCATCACAGGTGATATCATTTAGAGCGCTTATAGTAGGAATTTTAAGAGCTATTAAAACCCTACTAATGGTAGGGAAGACGAGGTCAGGTCGACTTGGTGAACAGCATAGGGTACCATGAATTAAATTGTAGGAATTAAGAGTCATGGTGGTGTATGACTCTTACCAGGTGAAGCTGAACTAGCCAGAATATTAGTGGAAATCAAGGTCTTCATAACACAACTAGAGGTCCAGTGCACGAATTTGTGCACCAGTGGGGTCCCTCAGCCTGGCCTATGGGATCAGGATCTGGCTAAAACTGGCTCTCTGATATCCTCCGAGGGGTCCCAGATTGCGAGAGGATGCAGGCCAGGCCAAGGGACCCCACTGGTGCACGGTCGGGGACGGGGAGGGATGCAGGAGGGCTCTAGGGCATGTCCAGCCTGTCTCACTCAGTTCCGATCATTCAGTCCCAATCAGCCAGATCCCAACAGCAAGCTAACCTACTGGTTAGAGCATCTGCGCCCTGGTGGTCAGTGCACATCATAGCGAGTGGTTGAGCAGCCTTATCATATCATTAGCATATTACGCTTTGATTGGTTGAATGGCCGACCAGACACTTAGCATATTAGGCTTTTATTATATAGGATAGGCCACAGTGAATGCAAGGTTTTATCACCATTGCTTCCCAGGGCCATGCTCTTGTGTAGAGCCAATCTCCAGCGTTCTCACTCTAGGCCCAGGTTGTTTTCTACCAGGTCCTGTAAGCAGCTTGGAAAAGCATACAGAAGATTAGATGCCATTAGTAGCCTCAGTGATATTTTGCAGGGCACTTTAGAGAGACTGAGTTAATGTGATTCAGATGCAATTAGAAGCAATATCATAGTTCACCACAAATACAGAGATTTGTGTCCCCAGAAAGAGCCACGAATAAAGAAATGTCAGAAATTCAATTCTCTGGTATAAAAAGGCAATATTGAACTTTGAGAATTTTTTTCAGAGGTACTGAAATAAACAGAGACCTTTTCTGGTGTTTGTGGACTATGTGATAACAAATAGTAGTTTCACATAGTGATAAGAAACTTAGTGCAGAAGTAAGTTCAGTGGAGTTGGCCTACTTGGGGCTATCCCGTGAATGTATTAGCCATACCTGAGGAAGGCGTGCTAACCATGTCTGAGAAAATGGACAATGAGGCAGGGAGTGGAGAGATTAAAAAAGTCAAAAATTGGCTTTAGAAATATCTCTGCACTGCAAGTGGCAGGGGTCTCAAGTTTTTTGTAACCAAGCTTCTTATAACTCTAATAATTCTCTCCTCTCCTAGGCACAGCAGAAAATGGGAATGACCAGTAAGTAAAGCTACATCATTTTTTTAGAAGCTCTAACTATATCATTTACATAGGAAAATTATTGATCCTTTACTTACACATCTTTGTTTGTATTTTTAAAGAATTTGTGTAGAAAGTATTGTAAATGGAGTTTATTTTTTCAGAGCTCTCTCTTTTCAACAGAAATTCCAGCAACTAAAAGAGGACTGTTCTTAAGCTATTCAAAAGTATTAAAATGGCAAATCAAAAAGTGAAATGCAAAAATAGAAAAATGAATATCACTACAATAATAAATATAATATAAAACATACCTAGAGTTTTAAAATACTTTTCCCAGTGGAATTTTCAGTATGTTTCTCACAATTAGGGAACTATCACGCCTGCACCTTGAGACAGCTCTGAGTGGCTTTATTAATAGTAGATGTTCATTCTGCTTTGACTTTTTAAAAACAAGCAAAGCAGTTGTTACCAATCCACCCGACTGTTGCCATCAAGGTGCTACAAAGAGACTATTTTTTTAAATGAATGTTAAAACCAATTCTGTGTTTAAGTTTTCTTTGTTGACCTGAATTTGTATCCTGCCTTTATGTAGGTGTTTTTGTATGTTCATCAGGCAATGAAACTTAGAAATACTATCTGTAGGTCACCTACCCTGCTAAATTAGAAATAAAAGTTCTTGAGATGTCCAGGGGGGAAAAAGGGTTTGAAAGTGTTTAGAATCTGAGAAAGAGGAGGCGGGAACCCTTGGCTAAAATGGCCGGCAGTGTCCAGTGTCCTCGTAAAAAGGGATACTCTTAGAATTCATCAGCAGCCCCCAAAGTTTGGAAACGTCTGTGTCTTTCCCTTTGTAATTCAGGACTGAAGCCATGTACCATATAGACCTGTGACAGGTGTTTCCCATGGCCCATCTTGATGTTTAATTTCTCTGAGGACCATTGCTGTAGCAGAATGGTGGGGATTTATTGGCTCAAATCCAGAAGTGGAAAGTGCTAAGTGTGTGTCTGCATGTGAAGAGACACGGGTTTTGCCATAAAAACACATAAAATATATATATGCTTGTGTATCTTCTTCATTCTGTGTGTATAATGTTTACTTTCTATCCCAGACAGGCCATGCTAATTACGATGGTGTTAATTTAATGTTTTCTGTTCCAAATAGACCTCAGTCCGATAAAGAGAGTGTGAAGCTCCTCACCGTGAAGACGATCTCCCATGAGGCGGGTAAGCTCCCAAATTGTGGGTTAGATGAAATCTGCTTGGGTTTTGTTCATGTTGAAACATAACCGGAAAGCATAGCTTCTTCAGAAATAGTCAGTAAGTAGCTCCCAATAAGTATCAAATTTTCCTTTAAAGGAAAGTCAAGCCCTAAAAATATGATTTTTGGGTAAAAATTTTTGGATTATCTGGCTTTTAGAAGCTGCTTGTTGTAATGTGTAGATGTGTTCCAAAGAATGGGAGGTAATGAGTCACTTTCCATTCTGCAGTAATGGCAGAAAGAATATTACGTACACTATATAGGGTTTTTATTATCGCTGTTATCTTGTTTCATTTTTGCTAATTGCCGTGTATACTCCCCTGGAACCAGGATTTATCAGTTAAAGTGTAAATCATATTTTGTAACTTCACATGATTTTAATTGAGTTTCCCCATGAGGAAAAAACACAATTTCCTGTTGATAAAATTTACATGTCTTTTTCCAGTTTCTTAGGTTTTGATTTTGCTTGATTTGAAATGTAAATGTGTGTTTTTTTCCAATATATATATATGATTTGTTTGAGTTATAGTGTATCAAGAGCAATGATAAATGAGATGCAACATAGCTTTTAAAATTAAAAAAGCACTGATTGTTTTCTTGTTTTGAGTAGACCACATATTTAAAACACCAATATCACAAAGCAGATAAATAAAAAGTAATTATTAGCTTTACAAAATGGTCCATGTGGCTCTAACTTAACTATCAAGTTTCATGAATACATTTAACCATTCAGTTCCCCCAATTTTACCTACACAAAATAGTTTGAGAATGCTGATGTTATTTAAAGTGTGAGCTATAGAATGATAAACTACATTATAAATATGTAGTAATTTTTTAAATAAGACAGAAAGCTACAAATATTGTCTCACTTCAAGAGCAAGATCTCCAAGGCTGAATGTGGTCCCAATTTCAGGTAGGAAATTCTAACTAGAGCAAACTACAAGAAGCAAACAGAAGACTTAGGAAGCGAGGGTACCCAATATCTGTAGACAGGCCCAAACCCCTCTCATGAGCCAGTCTCTTAAGAGAGACCTTCCTTCATGATGTACCTGGTTCCTTTATTCCTACCTGGTTCTCTCAGAGGTAACCATCTGAATGGGCAGAGGAGTAAAATTCATTCATAGGGTGATTGGAAACCACTCACAGGTCCCCTGGCCATTCACCTGGCTCCACGAAGTAGCTTATTCCACTGGGTCAGAGAAAAGGAGCCTAAATATGAACTAGTCCTGAGTAAGTCCATGAAGGATCCTGAGCGTGACTATACCATTTGTCAAGAAGAGTTCTCAGAATCTGCCTGTGACTTGTAAGCAAGCATCACAATAACGTCATGTCCATTGGGAATTTAACTTCACCTGCACCTGGGCTCCTCCAGCTGGGGATGGGCTGGCTGCCCAGCACTTGGAAGAAGCCTCTGTGTAGGAGCCCCTGGTTCTCCTTGGGGGAGGGACTGGGATCAGGACCACCCACTCTACCATCCTTTTCTACCAGGGAAATGACAACGCACATCAGAATTGAGGCTTCCAGAGGGGAAAACTCTAAAGAACCTTTTGTTTCTTGATGGCAAATTTAATATCTGGTTCTCCTTTAAGGACCAAGGAAAATTCCACATCAGCTGAGATCTCTCACTCTCCTAGTAATTGAAGTAATAAATGGAATAGACTATGGTGTGATAATTAAGACTCTTAACTCTCCAAGCTCCCTTTACTTCATAAGGAGGCATTATTATCATGGAAATAATCAGATCTGTTCTCTGGTACTTTTCTGGTATTTCTGCCAACTTCAATTTAGGACTCACATCTCATTTAATAAAATAACCTTTAAATGGGCAACCCAACTGATTACTGTGGAAATATTCGACCAGATGACAAGAGTGAATTGGTGATTCAAAGGTTTCAACAGCCTAGAATTAATCATCTAAAACATAATGATCTGCAAATGCTCTTTGTGCCACCACAATTCTTACTAAAGTCTGGTTCCTTAAACACAAATAAATCTCTTTCCCCTGCTTTTCAAACTTATTCAAATAGGATTTCTTTATACAATTATGCTCACCATAGTTAACAGAAGTTATATTATTATAATTATTTTTACTTAAATATCCTTTGCCCAATAATGACATCTTTCTTAAAATAAAACTAAAATAAAATCTAAAATGATTAGGTTTGATATAAGTTCACAGATTTAGCCCAATTTCCCCCTATCTCCTATATAAATTTTTTTAGAAATTTTAAAAATGTAGAAAGTAATTTGTTAGAACAAATACCTGACTACCCATCACTCAGAATTGATGAGTGACACATTTTATGTTATTTGCTTCTAAGAAAGAATTAATGTGCCTAAGTGGTAACAGAATGAAATTTGAGCTTCCATGGCTATGAGTTCATTGGATTGGTCAGTATTTCAATTAATAAACTCTGGTCTTATATCTGAAAATGAGTTGTGTCACTTTAGAGGTCAATAAGTCATGTCTCCAAGGAAACAGAGCTCTGTAGCCACCCACCTTCAAGGGAAATGCCAGTGGGTGCTAAATTGTCTGGGTTTCTAGAAGCCTCAGTGAACCTTGGTTATTGCTCTGGTCATTTTGTACTGATAAGAAGGTTCCTTGCCCCTGAACCTCCTCTGATTAGACTAAGATATTCATCTATCCACACTCCCTGCTTTCTTTGAATATGTTCTCTCTCGAACAGCGTTCTTCTGCTGAAAATGTAGCCCATAAATGTTTACAATTTGATTATTTAAATTAGGGGTTTTCTTTAAGTAAAAGAGAAAGCCTAGTAGAGTATAACAAGAATGTGCTTTTAGCAAAAATTAAACACCAAACGTGGAAGATCAAGGGGTCTTTTATGAATACCCAGAAGATACCACACAGCTTCAGTAAAGAATCTGGCCAAGTTAAACATCCCACGATGACTGCAAAATATACATGTGACATGATGCATGTTAAATGTGATTCCCACCGACATCACATCTCAGAAAGTTATTATACATTATCTCATTTTTTAAATTAAAGGCAACAAGAATTATGAAGAAAACTGCTTAATTAGTTAAAGAATATATGACTGCACAGAAAAAAGAAAACAGTATCTTTGAATTTAGTTTCAAAGCATTGCTTGATTTTGAACCATTTGGAGGAAGAAAAAAATGATATATGAATTCATTATAATATTGTTCTGCTTAAAAACTCTAAGTGTGTATTAGCTGAGATGTAGCTCAAACACTTGAGCATGTGTGCCGGGCCTGCCATGCTGTGCCAGACTTCTCCTGCTCGGTTTTGAACCACTTAATAAGGCACATTCCCCAGATGTCACTCATCTCCTATCCCTCTGTTCCTCAATGCACTCAAGCTCTTTTGAAGGGGATGATGTGTGCCAGGCCAGCTCAGCCAAGGGCTCGGTGAGCCTGAGCAGGGGGAGGGGGGGGGGGCGGGGGCGGCAAAGGATGTAGAAAAGACAGACAAAGAGAATAAGCTGGGTCTAGGTGGATCTCCTGTGCCTGGCTAAGGCCACAGAGAGAGATCCAGACAGCAAGCTGAGCCTTTATTTTATAGCCCGAGGTAAACAAGGTAGTGGTCACCATAGTTACAGTGTTCTTGTGAGTTTCACTTGTTTTGGCAGCACTTGCTGCATCTCCCTCAGCCCAAGATCTAGGGAGCATCATAAGGTCAAGCCTAATTATGCTAAGAGGGCTGTGCCCTCTAAGCTGGGACTTGTTTGTGGCTTTGCCAACAGGTCAATCCAAAGCTTAACCCTGTAGCCGCTACCTTCAATGGCGTCTTAGTCTCCTTTGTCGCTCCTGTCCCCTGCCCCTTCCTCAATATGGTCATTACACATTATCAGTATGCTAATACTAATCAGTATATTATCGTAAATGCACAGTCACTTTTATTTGCTTTTTTTTTTTACAAATTAAAAGTTCATTAACAACAAGAAATAAGCAACAGTGTAAAGATCAGCAAAAAAAACCAAAAAAAACATGAATGGATTTATAAAGCCATACATAGATTCAGCTTCTGTCTTCCCAGCCCTTCAATATTTGGTTCATTCTCTGCATGCATTCACCGAAGGTTCTTTTCTCTAGGTACATGTGTTTCATTTGCTTTTACCATAGACATCATTATTATAACTCTATTGGAATCAGATTGTTATTGCATCTTTCTCACATTCTCTATTCCCAATTAGAGAGACCTGGAAGGGGATATTAAGAATTGTAATGATTTTCATAAGGTTTGCTTTACATTTCTGAAAGACAGCAAGGTTCGATGAACGTTTATTTTGTTTACTTCTCATTCCTGTACTTCATACCCATTGATTCCAGGAGATGCTGTGCCTCTAGTGAGCCAAGAGCTGTCCTGGGGTAGAGGCCATGAGGGTCATGGCCTTGGCACGTCTCAGAGCATGGGACCTAAGGCACTCTTGCAAGAAAAATATCAAGAACAAACTGCGTTTGTTCTCCTCATAGGTTTCTGGCACTATTTATTATCTCCATGACTGTGCAGGTAACAGGTGACATCAACGGTGTCCCCAAAAGACAGCTTTCCTAACTGGTAGATAAAACCTGGAGTAAAATAATGACATTTATTCTTAAAGCTGGAGACTATAATCCATTTTGATTTTATGTAGTGTGACAGGTGTTGATATTTGAGTCTGTCTGAAAGACGCAGGTAGTGTGAAATGTGTTGATCATGAATCCAGGGGCATGCCTCTCAGCTTCCTAGGTTAATATTTATCCTTAAATTGGATAATGGAATAACACTGTTAACTTGAGTAATGTCCCCTCTGCTATGCTGTATGTCAACAAAGTGTTCCTGTTGACCTATAAATTCAATTTCACAAAACTCTCACTGAATTAAACAGAGGATCCTAGAATGTGTTCCTGATAAAATGGCACTTGAAATATATGACATAGGTTTACTGAGGCAGGACCAGCTCATGGAGCAAGCAATAATCAATAACTCACTCCCTAGGGTGCCTCTCTTATTATCACCTCCCATTCACACACACACGCACACACCCCATTCCCAGGGAGTGAGTTAGCATCCATTGCTCCTTTAGGGTGAAACAGATGATGGCCTAAAAGAGCTCATAAGTCTTTGTGAAAAGGCCATACCAAGAGGCAAATTGTGGCTTTAATGTCATTCTTGCAGGGAAGTTAGACTTCTCTTGAAAAACAAAAACAAGCCAAGAAACTTTATTTTCATCCTTATTCACTCCCTGAGCTTAAGGTTCAAAACATCTTCTGTTCCTAGGTGAGCGCTCTGCACAAGGAAAAACCAAAAACTGACAACTTGATGAATCCTCCCCACACCTGGGCAGTAAATATGTAAGTTTCCTAATTTCATTCACTGAGCTACTCATTAATGTCTGCTTTGTTATCCGGTTGCAGCTTAAATGACTTTCAAAGACTTTTATTAGGGGAAAAGTTAATGGTTTGTGCCAATGAAACCATCATTGTCTACTTGTCTAAAAACAAACACTAAAATGATTTGCCAGAGTAATGAATGGCTTGGGGGGCTATAAAAAGTTCTTCCAGTTGCCCTGCCTACCTCAGAATGGCACAGTTCCTGCCTATTGGGGATGTTTCCTTCTCATTGCAGTTTGCCTTTATCTGGGTCACTATACACACACTGACAATGCACTTAGACAGGGTCCTATTGCTATTCCAGACTCACAGGACTCAAAATGAGAATGCTTACAAATGTGTAGTTTATTGCAGGAAAGGCTATGACACAGCAGCAGCATTAATGTTGGGATGTGCATCACAGCCAAAAGCTGGCACAGGGCATGAAATCCAGAGAAGCCAGCTTGGAGGTCCGATTGTCCTCCCTCTGTAAGGACTCACCAGGATGTCCTTCCTCTCTGGGTCCAGGAACCATGGATATGTGCACAGAGCACCTCAAACAAGGTGATCCAAAAATGTAGTTTCACCTGGAGTTTTTTATACCAAGCCATTTCTTGGTCTATAACTAGCTGAGTGACAAGCCCTCCAGGTATTTTAGTGACTACCATATGCAGATGATCAATTTCACTACAATAATAGTTAATCAATAAATAATTAAAACTTTTCAAAACTATGTTTACAAGCAACACTGCTCTTCTGCGTGCTCCATGCTTTGACCAGGAATCAGGGCAAAGCAGGTGTATTTCTCATTTCATTAAAAGAGCGCAGGCCTTGTCCTGACCGGTTTGGCTCAGTGGATAGAGCATCGGCCTGCAGACTGAAAGGTCCCAGGTTCGATTCCAGTCAAGGGCATGTACCATAGTTACGGGCACATCCCCAGTAGTGGGTGTGCAGGAGGCAGCTGATCGATGTTTCTCTCTCATCGATGTTTCTAACTCTCTATCCCTTTCCTTTCCTCTCAGTAAAAATTCAATAAAATATATATTTAAAAGAGCTCAAGCCAATTTTAGGCCTGCTGGAATTAACTGTCCCAGCTTAGCATGGGATTGTCTTTGCTTTCCTAGAATTGGCTCAGATTTTCTTCTGACTCATTTCATTTTCATATGAAGCATTGTTTAAGAGCCCTCCCAATTAGTGTTTGGTGCTTTTTAGAACCTGCAGAAGAATTTGCCCTTTGGCAACTAATATATTTTTAAAGAACAAAAAATATATATGCCCATAATTGGCTTGACCAAAATGGCAGTCGCTCTGGGTAGTGTCCAGGGGGAAGATTATCATTGTTGTGTCTACTCCCTATGGCACCTGCCCAGCCACTAATACGATGCTGTTACAGACACTGTAATAAAAAACTCCTTTGTTCCTATATTGGTTGCAGATTTTTGAGAAAAAATGGTCGATGCAACATTAATCATAAGCACTACCCTACACACATGAATCCAGATGTTTACCTAGGTGATCTATGCTGCAAACACTTGACTTTACTTGGAAGTTCACCTACAGAGGAGCCAAGTTCAGTTAAACAATAACTGGGACCACTGTCAAAAGAGCTATTAATACAAAAATAACTTGTGTTAAGTTTTGAAGGCCACTGAAATAAAAGACTAGACATATGTTAGTTCTATGCAGTTCTATACACATTTGTGTTTTAAATGCAAATGTGCTCTGTTTTCTTCTTCTGAGATTAATTCTCTTATGACAAGAAGTAGCAAAGATGACATCACTAAAGGAATTGATTTGCTGTTACATAGGCCTTCTGCTAAGACCAGAATTTTAATGTGAAAATGTGAAGTAGGGAAAGCACACTTTCTTCTTATTGATGCCAACAATGGTCTGAATGAAGTGGTCAATAATCAGCGTGGACATGGGGATAGTAGCTAGTAATTTCCCACAGAGAAAATGTATAAAGGACTAAAGGAAGAAAGAGACGATAGAGGAAAATTAGGTATGCTTTAAGTGCCTGACTAAGAATTTTCAAAACATAAAACAATGTAAGAAAATTCAATGGAAAAGATAGAAATTCTACTATATTATGACTTAAAAGTTCCAAATATAAAGAAAATTATAAGAAAACAAATTGAGGAAATGTATAAATACGACACCAGTTCATTAATATTCTAAACATACAAAGATGTTGTATACATATTAGGAAATAGAAAAGTAAAGCAAAGACCATGAACAGATCATTTATGGAGGAGGGAATAGAAATGATAACATAAAATTGTATAGAGGATTCCTATACTACTGCTAATCAAAAATGTGCATCAAGACCAAAATATATAACCTTCAATCTACTTGAACTTTTTTGTAAGTTTAAAAAATCATACTGGTGAAGCAAATAGTTTCATATCTTGCATTTGAAAGTATAGATTAGGTTAATAATTACATTGGGTTCCACATCCAAAAACCAGGCTAAAACAATCATTTCTCCTAAGATCATTGTGCTTCTTTGTTTCTAAAGTGTTAATATACTTAAAGAACCTATCGTGATACTTTATTATAAAAGCAACAATTTATTCTTTGTAAGAATTATAAAGTTATGAAATTTTAAGGTTGTGAGAGATTCAGTGCTTATAAAGTCCTGTATTATTACTATTATTCGTAAAGATGACCCATACACTGAAATTTAGAGAGATTTTAATGCTGAACCCTCTTGTCAGCCGCAGATACTCTGGGAGACCATCAGAAATGCCCTGTTCTGCAGTCCTTTCCACAAACTAAGGCTTAACATAGCTCCTATGACCACTCTCTGCTCCTCAAACTGCCTCTTCCTCATGCCATGGAAGCCAGTGGCCACCTTTCCCCTATGCAAGGCAAGAGTGCAACCAACTCTACCAAAGACCCTGCTTCTGCCAACTGTGCCATAAAGAATAGGGTGCAGGTCTCCACCCCAGCACCATGCCTGCCCCACCCCCATCATATCATCCTCCTCCCAGACTCTAGCAAACCCCAGCATTGCCACACAGCAAACATCTAGCCCCTGCCAGGTCAGGCCACTGCCCATTTCCCTTCTCCAGCTACTTTTTAGACAAACAGAGAAAGTTGTTTCTGCCCCAATGTAATCAACCAAAGTCCTCGCTCTGCTTCCTATGAAAGAGACGCAGAGAGTTGCCTGGTCATTCTTCTCTCTACTTATTAGGAGAAGAATGAACGTTGCCAATAAATTTTTTAATTACCCACATTGTCACCCCAAGCAACACACCTTGAATTATGTCCCTTAGTGACAAGGTACAGTTAAGAGCTTTAATTAGAAGAGGAATATGATGAGATCTGTGCTTGAGACACATCGCTGATGTTTACTGTGAAAGATGAATCCAAAAGGAATGAGACTGTAAGCGGAGAAGTCAGAAAACTATTGCAGTATTCTCTCGGAAAAGGACAGGACTTACCACATCTGCAGTGACACAGAGATGGGGATGAAGAGACAGAATGGAAGAGAGAAATGTCAGGCACATATGATTCTGTGATTGATTGAATGTGAGCAGCGAGGAATGAAGATTAGGACTACATATGATGTCCAGACTGCTAGCATGAGTGACTGGATGGATCATGGAGGTAATCGCAAAGCTGGGAATTATGGAGTGAGAGGGAGCAGGTTTAGGAGGCAGTATAGTGGTTTTCCTTTCAGTCATGTTCAGTTTCAAGTGACTCTACTGGGTGGAAAATAATTATTCTAGACACTAACACATTCACCCCCATATCCAACATCTCTACTTACTCACTTTCTTGGAATCTGAACTTTTTCCCCTACAGGCTTAATCTTCAGCTTCTATGCTCCAGGATTAGAAAGAGAGAAAGACCTGTGGAATTGATCCTGACTTCCAGTCCTGCTCGCCAGTCTACACCAGTCACCTGTCCCAACAAAATGATGTCCAGATGACATGCAATAATCTGATAGAATAAAAAGTCCTGGGTCTTTCCTGTCCATTGAGACAGGAGAAAGCACATTTGTACATTGTCTGGGAACATTCTCAGGAGAACCGATTTTAGGAAAGGCATTTGTGAGCAGTTAACCAGGCAGCCCAGGCATTTGGGTTCCCTGACGACGTGACCTTCCTTCAAGTTTAAAGTTTCCGGAACTGGCAGTTTTACCCATGGTGCCTTTCCTACTTTCCTGGTGTTCTTCTATTACCTAATGTCTGTATTTATTGTTTTCTACTATGACTATGTTAATGCAGGGAAAATTTGCAAGTGTATTATTAAATATTAGGTAGAAATCATGACGTGCCACTTTGTACATAAAGATATTTTATTCATATGTTCATATGTTAGTTTTAATAAATATTGACTGTATTCAACACACTAAAATATCAGAATGTGACCGTGAAGATGGCGAAGGTATTGTCTTCCCATAATTATGAAAAATTTTGGATTGACTATTAGATTATGGGAACTCTATAATGAAAGGCATCTGTAATAAGTGAGAAAGGGACAGAGGATTCATGTTTTAGACCCTGTTAGGGGTAAGTCATACCATTTCTTTGGTCTTTCTATTTGTAATTCACACTATGTAACAAGGATGTAAGGGCATTTATGACACTGTACTGCATTCGTTAAGAACATAAGCAGGATTGAGGGTAATCCTTTCAGTTAAGACTATCTACATGCATTTTTTTATTTCTTTTAGAAATGTAATGATTTGTCCTAGCAGTGATTGTTAATAGAAATGAACATTTCATAAATACATGATTGTGATATTATTTTTCACTGTATCCCTTTCCTTAAAAAACATATGATTGTAACTGCCGCTCCATCAGGAGCAGATTATTCAGTTGAAAGCTGACTGATCAACCTTGACCACTTCTTGGATGCGCGCAATCAAAATGTCATGTTGGGTGAAGTTCTGTGGAAAGTTCGGAAACTAACAAGCTGCCAGTGGCAGCTCTTTCACTTGTATGATTACCTTCTCCGAGTCAATGCTAAATCATCCTAGTGATGTGAGGACAGTGCAGTAGAATCTGAATGGTGTATATAAAACTACCCTTTAAATTTCTTTTGTTGCAATGTATTTGAAAACTTCCAGCTTTAAAGATTATATAAATAATCATCTTGGTTTTAGCTTTCCGATGTCTGCACACTAAGACACCAACAAGCATATCTATATTTCTAAGTGGTATCTCCTCGTGTTTCTTTGAGAAGGAAGATAGGAAATTGAAGGGGAGAAGGAAAGTAAGAGGGTAGAGAAAAGGGCAAGGATCCCCAATACATACACTTTCCCATGAGAGATGGTCTATCCGTGCTTAACTCCAACCTAAAAGTCTTCTATACTGGTGCAACAGGGGCGGAGGATACCAAACATGGGGCATTTGTCTTCAGAGGGAAAATATGCCAACACCCCTAGAATGCTTTACTGAGCTCCTCGGCAGAAGCCTTGTTACACAGAATGTGCTGAGAGAAACAAACTCTTCTGCAACTTAAATTACTGCAGTGATGTGTTATTCCGGTGTCTAGAAAAACCATTTTCTTGACTTTGCATAAAAATTGTTGGAAGAATTTACAACGATTGGGAAAAGGGAAAGCTTCTTAATGGTCATGAAAGAATAAAATTCATTCTAGTTCAAGAATTGTGCATAAAGAATATGCTTTATACTAACAACTATTGCATTAAATCTTCAGAGTCAGAGTGGTAAGAAAATTCAGGAATTTGCAGATATTCATGGCATTTTGGAGCATCAATCTCAGATGTCTGCATTTTCATAAATCAACTTAACCTTCTATTGAAATAAATTTCAAGGCAACATTATAATTAATTAGATTTTTAATTATCTTATTTAAATTGTCTACTTTCTATGCCTCACTTGTTACATGCTCTTTATTCTAATATACAGTTCAAATGTCACTGCAGAGAGGGAATAGCTGTATTTAGATCAAAGGCAAACTTTTCTATGTGTTTGCTCTGCATGACAATATGAATATAATTTAAGTCTATCAATAGTAAAACATAAACAAGAGCTAACTAACTGGCACGTTTGTTATCTAAGAGTAAGGGAATGTTGTTGGCTGACACACCGGCTATAATCAGCCCATAGAGAGACTTCAAAATTCTCCTTTCTGGGCTGAAATATTTCATTACATTTCTGAAAAATCTGCGTGTCTTATTTCTTGTCTACCTGATATACAACTCAGGACATCAGAGAACCTTCAGCAGTGAACCTGCTAGCTTTCCCTGATTTTTCTCTGTTGAGCTCTGTTTATGATCATTCAAGTTTGCACGGAGTCCTAATAAGACAACTGGGTATGTCCTCTAAAAGTTATGTTTTCTAGGTCCCTCCATGCTGTCTCAAAGAGTAACAGACCTAGAGAGTATTATGCTGAGCGAAATAAGCCAGTCAGAGAAAGACAAATATCACATGATCTCACTCATATGTGTAATCTAATGAACAAAATAAACTGATGAACAAAATAGATCCAGAAACATAGAAGCATGTAACGGACTGTGGAATCTCAGAGGAAGACGTGGTGGGTGGATGGCAAGAGATTAACAAAAGAACTTATATGCATATATGCATAACCCATGGACACAGATAATAGTGTGGTGAAGGCCTAGGGCAGGCAGCAGGTGTGGGCTAGAAGGGGTCAATGGTGGGGCGGGGGAGGGAGGAAGGTGACATAAGCAATACTTTCAACAACAAAAATAAAATTTTTAAAGTTATGTTTTGAGTAATTATAGTCTCAAGACAATGGAACTGTTATTTTTTGCCTAATATTAAAGATATCCATCATTGTGATTAATTAAATAAGTACCCTGAACTGAGAATTTGTGATGGGTTATCCAGAGATCTTCTCTTAAAAATTTCCCTGCAAACACTAACAGGACTTCTCGTGTTTCATTAAATGAGTATACTTTGTCGCTGTTTCAAGGGGATTTGTCCTATGGGCCTGAATATAGATATTTCTTGTTCTGGCTACTTTTTAAAGAAAACAAAGCTTTGATAAGTGATGAAAAAACATCTATCTTGTCCATCAATATTGCATTCCTCAACTTAAAGTCAGAATTCTACCGAAGTAATTAAGGGTAATATTGTTAGTTAGCTAACACCATATCCAAGACTCATTTTGTGCCAAGCACTGTGCTAAAAACTTCACTTTCGTCATCTTGGTTAATTGTCACAATAATGGCAAGAGACAATTTCTAATATTATTATTTTTATTATTATCATGATCACCATCATTATCATAAGCATATCCATTTTAAGACAGAAAGCTAAATAAGTTACCCAAGGTTGTAAAACTAGTAAACAGCAAAAATTTGAATTCCAACCTAAATCACAAGTCCCTGTTCTTCATCACTATACTACTTAGTCTTTCTAATCTCAGTTTATTTATCTATAAAAAGGGGTTATGCAATCATGCTCCTGGCCATAGTTATAAGCAGGGTCCAGATTTATCATCCCACTATAAACAATTATAAAACTGAACAACTGCTTCAGTAGACAAAGGCAGAATTAAGCTGTGATCCTTAGGAAGAGAGGACAAAATTGTGATTTCTATGAATAACCAACTCTGACACATTTGAGTCTAGCTGCAGAGAAGAGGACACCTAGGTAGAACCTGATAGGCACACTGAGTTGAGAAGATGTAGATTGGAGCAAGGATACTCAGGTAGCTGGAATTTATGGAGCAGAGCATCAGACAGGAGGGAGCTACATAGCAAAAAACACACACACAAAAAAAAAACCCTTTGTATATAGTTGAATTTGTATCTGGTAATGGGATATTAAGCTGTATATACACTTAGCGTGAAACTCCATGAAACCAGGTAAAGACTAGTTGTATGCTGAAAATTCCTAGATATCATACAGGGCAGACAGACATTCTGATCATCCATTTTGGAAAATCCTCATTGATCACTTTGATCAATGATCCCAGAAGATTCACACCTTAGTAGTTGTATTAAAATACCCCTAGCGGGTGCTTCTAGTCACAGTGTAGCTAAATGCAGAACTCGCTGCCTCCTACAACCACATCAAAATTACAACTAAACTATAGAACAACCATCATTCAGGACCACCTGAAATCTAGCTGAACGGAAGTTCTGCAACTAAGATAAAAAGAAGAAACCACGTCGGCACTGGTAGGAGGGGCAGGTAGGTGGAACAGTCTGGCCCCACATCCACATGTGCCGGATAAAAACCGGGAGGGATATCTCAGCTGTAGAGGTTCCCCCTGAGTAGCGAGGGGTCCCAGTCCCACACCAGAACCCTCAGCCCAGGGTTCCAGTGCCAAGGAAGAGAAGTCCCCATAATTTCTGGCTGTAAAATTCAGCAGAGATTGTGGCTGAGTGAGAGGGAGGGTGCTGGAATCCTAGGCATTCCTCTTAAAGGGCCTGCACACAGATTTACTCAAACTCACTTGCTCTGAGCTCCATGCTGAGGCAGCAGCTCAAAAGGCTCCAGGGACATATGGGGAGGAACTGAATTGTCTGGAATCAGGGTGAGAGCTGGAGGTGCAACTTTCTCCCAGAAAGAAGTACTGGTAGAGGCTATTGTACCTTTTCTGAGTCCTCCCCTCACAGAGCCAGCAGATGAGCGCCAATCTGACTAACATTTCTCATCCTGCCCTATGATTCCCTGAGACCCCACTCCACCCAACTTGGGTGCAGAGTTGGCCTCAACATGCTCTTTGCTAAGTGGCCCAAGCTCAGCACTAGAAGCAGCCACACTTGGTTCACAGCTGGGCTTCTCATGGACACCTCCAAGCCCAGCACAAATAGCAGCCATCTGAGGAATGCCTAGGATTCCAGCACTTTCCCTCTCACTCACTTTGTAGCTCATGCCAGGTTGTGGGGGAAAAGGAACCTCATTCCCTGCTGGTGAGAATGAAAACTATGGAAAATAGTATGGAGGTTCCTCAAAAATTAAGAATAGAGTTCCCATATGACCCAACAATCTATCCTCTGGGTATCCTATATAATAAAAGCCTAATATGCAAATTGTCCTTTTGGTCGGTCATTCTACTAGGAGTTCAACCAGGAGACCTGGAGTTCGACCGCTTGCTATGATGTGTGCTGACCACCAGGGGTTGGCATGGAACATGGCAGGCATCGGCAACACAGCAGTGGGCAGCAGTGGAGGCGCTGTTGGCCTCGATGAGCCCCGATGAGAGCAGGACCCGGGCAGGATGGTGGAGCAGGTGAGTGGGTGGCGCCAGGCCAAGGCAGGGTGCCAGGAGGGGCTGCTGGACTGCGAGGCTGGGGGTGCGAGCTGAAGCTGTGAGGCTGGGGGTGTGAGCTTGGGCTGCGAGGCTGGGGGCCCAATCTCTGCAGGCCAACACTAGGGACCCCACCCATGCATGAATTCGTGCACTGGGCCTCTAGTCTACACATAAAAAAAATGTGAAAACATTTATTCGCAAAGATATATGCACTCCTATGTTCATTGCAGCATTATTCATGTTGGCCAAAACATGGAAACAACCAAAATGTCCTTCAATAGATGATTGGATAAAGAAGATGTGTTATAGATATGCAATGGAACACTACTCATCTGTAAGAAAAGATGAAATACTGCCATTTGTGACAATATGAATGGGCCTTGAGAATATCATGCTAAGCAAAACAGGTCAGTCAGAAAAACTAAGAACCATATGATTTCACTCATGTGTGGAATATAAAACTGAAACTCAGACACAGACAACTCTATGATGGTTACCAGAGAGAAGGGGGTGAATGGGGTAGTAAAGGCTAAAGGGAGCCAAGTGGTGATGGGAGATGATTTGGCTTTGGGTGTTAGACACACAATGCATTATACAGATCATGTATAATAGGAATGTACACTTGAAACCTATATAATCTTATTAACCAATGTCACCCCAATGCATTTAATTTAAAAAATAAAGCAAATGAAAGCATTTAAAACAAACACTGTCAGCCACTACATCGCTGCTTCCATTGCAATGCCATTTCGTTAACTCAAAGAGCTCAGTTGATTTGATAGATGGGAGAAGGCACAGATGAGGTTTCCTCTGGCTTCGCAGGAAGCCCACTTACCTGCTGAGTGCAGAACACTGTCATATATATGCTGCAAGAGGCAGGTTTTAATTCATGTCTCTATTATCTAAGAATTATGTTTAGAAAAGGATTAAACTTCACTTTGGCATTCTAGACATATGTGCTCTGTCTCAGCACCATCCCGTTATTGTGATATGGCCCACTCCCTAGGATTGTCCTAAATTTTTATTTCACAAAAAGAACAGTGACTTTCTGATAGCTGAGCTCTCACTCTGGGGAGGGTAGAGTGTGAAGTATAGAATTGAAGTCAAACTATCTAGATAGAGAAGTGTGGGAAGCTTTCAAAAGTGAAGCTTTAAAAAAATGTGTGTGGGAAGGGAACAGAAATTGAAATTATCTATTAATACTAAATGCTAATAGTTATTACTTTCATCATCATCAGTATAGCTTTATTACCTCCTACCAGGCCAAGGTTTTATTTTAGGCACAGGAGTTATGAAAATACACCATAAATGATAATAATTCCTTGTAAGAGCTTATTGTCTATTATAGAAGATGAACCATAGAGCTGAAAGGTGGAGGGGAGCTTTTCTGACTTACTGATAATAGGGGCAGGCAAGCTGAAATGATGAAATGGAACACCATCAGTTATGTGGCATCGCTTGTTCTCACAGAGCATACACTGTGTACAGTGCAGAGGAGTGGAATGAATGATGAGCTCTGAGTTAGACACGAGCTTAAATCTAGGTTCCATCTGTCATCCTCTCAATTTTAAAATGGCAATATGAAGGTTTTGAGAAGATTAGCATGATGCCTGCAAATAAACCAAGCATGAGAAACAATAACTTCAAAACAAACAAAAAAGAAAGTTAATAAAGACAAATAATTTGGTATGCAACATTAAACAGAAACAGAAGCCACATTCAGGAAAAGTTCTGCCTCTTTTCCCATGGGCATTGAAGAAACTAAATATATTTCAACCAAGTAGTGTCTTATGGAGGCAGAAGCAGTTTCAGGAAGATGCAACAGAAGATCTTTTTTATTTTGCATTGTTAATTATTTTTTTAATGCTGGAAGAAAGGAAAAACACACAGTCAAAAATATTTCCAAAAGAACATATGTGCTTTTGATGCTTAGAATAGCGGACTTTAAGTGGCACAATGAATGACACAGGATTATGTTTCCTGCTCTTAACCTATTTTAGGAAATTGTTTTGGCCAAAGATCAAGAAAGACTTCTTTCTTTTTGCTGAGCCAAACTAATTAATAAGGTATTTTACTAGAGCAATAAAAAGTTCACACCCTTGAGATACAAACATTAGTAGGAAGATTCCAGAAAAACTTCTCAATTTGCTAGTCAATTTAATAATCAAAGCCCTAACCGGTTGCTCAGTGGATAGAGCGTCGGCCTGCAGACTCAAGGGTTCCAGGTTCGATTCCAGTCAAGGGCATGTACCTTGGTTGCAGGCACATCCCCAGTGGGGAGTGTGCAGGAGGCAGCTGATCGGTGTTTCTCTCTCATCGATGTTTCTAACTCTCTATCCCTCTCCCTTCCTCTCTGTAAAAAATCAATAAAATATATTTTTTAAAAATTAATAATCAAAGATTATATACACTGGGTTCTCAAACTCAGTCACCTGAGTATCTCTTTAACTCAGCGGTTCTCAACCTGTGGGTCGAGACCCCTTTGGCGGTCCAACAACACTTTCACAGGGGTCACCTAAGACCATCCTGCATATCGGATA
The DNA here is from genome assembly GCF_000147115.1 of Myotis lucifugus. NCBI lineage: Eukaryota > Metazoa > Chordata > Mammalia > Chiroptera > Vespertilionidae > Myotis > Myotis lucifugus. Next base: position 325,829 of record NW_005871177.1, on the reverse strand, counting down.
TTTACATTACGATTCATAACAGTAGCAACTTTACAGTTATGAAGTAGCAACGAAAATAATTTTATGGTTGGGTCATAACATGAGGAACTGTATTTAAAGGGTCAGAAGGTTGAGAACCACTGCTTTAACTGTTTCAAAGACCTGAGATATTATATAACTCACCCACTCTATTTCCATATTTTAAAAGGTGGATTTTAAAATTTTGATCCATCTAGGGCGAAGATCTAAAGATAAACTAATCTGTCCTTTGAGGTAACCTGTCCACTCCTTTTATCCCAACGTGATGGACAGCAATAACAACCAATTACAATACACGCTTTCCTATTATGGGTATCAGGAGGCAGGTCTCTATTATTCTCTAAAAGACATTACAACGTTTAGGCAAATGTTCTCATGAAAGTACAAGCCATGATGATTTAAGTGTAGTTAGTGCTGTCATTCTCATCTTATACATAGGCTTTTCTTGGAATAGAACAGCGTAAGGCTTTCTCTATCATACCTCGGTATGGTGTTTTAAGTCCACAGGAAGGAAGCCCCAGGAGAATTATCCAAAACTCCTTTTAGGAAAAGAAAAACTCACTGCTGGATTCTGCTGTGAATACACTTTATCTAATCCTGATCACTTAAGATGTGTTTAGAGGTTCTCAATTTTGGAATCACTCAGTTGACAGAATTTAAGGTTGAACCGAAACTGTGATGGTATAAAGTAACTAGAGGCCTAATGCATGAAGATTCGTGCAAGAATAGGCCTTCCTTCCCCTGGCTGCCAGCACCGCCTTCGCTCCGGCCCGGAGCCATCTTCCACCTCTCGCCTTATTGTATCAATTTGCATATTCCCTCCTTATTGGCTGTGGGTGCCGCCACCTTTGTTGTGAAGTTATGGTCAATTTGCATATTCCGTCTTTATTAGAGAGGATGGCATAGTTCAAAGAAGTTACAAGATGGAGAGAAGGCGAGGGGAAGATGCAGTAGGGACCCTAATGCTTTCATTTTACACAAGGAAAAACCAAGAGACACTAAGTTAATGAAAAGGAGAAAGATGAGTTTAATTATATTATTTAAAGTTAAATAGAAGAAGCAATAAAAGCATTAAATAGTGATATAGATAATAAAATGTGGGAGGCTAGAGGAAGATGAGTGCAAAGTAGTATTAGTGAGCTAAATTCTACTCATAGCGTGGAGTCATTAGCTACTGTCTAAAGTTGTTACAGAAAAAATATACATTTATTTTTTACCACTGTGGTAATAAGCCTCACAGCAACTGAACACAGAAACAGCTAAGGTCGTCATCTCTGGCTGAATTAGGGGCCAGAGAGTAGAAGTATCAGTTTAGGCTCTTCAAGAACTCTGCTAAATAAATACCATGTATATATTTTTCCCTTCAAAACATACAGTAAAACAAATATATATATACAATCTTATTGTCTCTTAAAAGGTAATACAATCACAACATCTTATTTATGTAATAAGGCTTTACAACAAATTTTACTGAGCACTCTAACAATCAGAATTCCACTTACCACAATAACCTTGTGGATGGATTGTGTTGCTGTTATTAACTCCACCCTTTAATAGGTATGAAAACACATTGTTGGCTCCAGGCAAGATAATTGATTGCTGGAGAACATACAAGTAGTTTGTAAGTGGCCAAGAAAGCTTTGGCTTCACCGAGGTCTTCTGAATTCTGGTCCAGAGCCATTTCCATCAGAGAAGCTGAATTTTTTTCTTGCCTTAGACTTGAAAGATCAACTAGCCTACCCACCTCATCTGGACTGTCACCTTGGCTGCTGGATTACCTAAAATTGTCCTTGCATCACCAAGAAGTCATTCAGTCACCAAAGACTTAAGAGCAAATTCTTTTATCAACACCTTAGCTGCATGAGAAAAGAATTTTAATGGGTACATATTTGAAGACACTTATTATCAGAATGTCTTAAGCTAATAAAATTATTAAAGCTCGAATAGCCACTGACATCTAAGCAAATTATGTCACTAGATTCACAATCCTATGACAGATTTTCTATAGTCTAAGGCCATACTATTTAATAGAAATAGAAAGTGAGCCAAATATATAATTTTAACAGACTGGCAGCTGTCATGGGGAAGCAGGGGAGAGGGAGGGAGGTAGATGAAAGAAGATGAAGAGATTAGCCAAAGAACATACGTGCATACATAACCCATAGACACAGACAACAGTATAGTGATGCTCAGAGGGAAGGAGGGGTTGGAGGCTGGGTGGAGATGGGCAAAGTGGGGGGGATGGGTACATACATAATAGTGTCACAATAAAATAAATAAGTCAATGGAACAAAAAAGTTTCAAAATAAATAAAATGTCTAGTAGCCACATTTACAAAAAAACTGGAAAGTAATGGATGAAATTATTTCAACATGTATATAAAAAATAAAAATGTTTAAAACTATGAAAAAATGCAATGTTTTTTCCAAACTAAGCCTTGGAAATCAGGTGTATACATTTTACATTGATATCCCATCAAATCAGACTCTCCACATTCAGACATCCAATAGCCATGCTTTTTAATGGCTACCTCATTAGATGGCACAGCTACAAGGAATCTAGGGACCCCAATCCTCAGGTCTAGAAACTGCAACCCCCAAAACTGAAAAGGAAGAGCAGGAAGATGGGCTAATACTTTAAAATATCAAGTAGTTCAGAACCAGGCCTTAGTGATGGAATCAAAGTTTGTTAAATTATCCAATAATGTCTTCAAAATAAAGTGTTGTTTATATTATCTTTATAAAGAAAATATATCTTAAATTACACATTAGTTGTCCTACCAGATATTCCACTCTCCAGTTTTCTTCTCAAAAAAAGATTACAACTCGGTTTTTAAATCTAGTAGGGACCCAGCAGATATTTCTGCTTGACATCGACAGTGAGATAATTATTAAGAATATAGGTAAAGATAAGGTAAGATTGTTTGCAATTGTACCAACCACTCATTATTTTGCAAATTCTTAAAAAGGAACTGCCTGTGAACCAAATCGGATCATCGTTCTCTCGCTCTTACACTATTAATGCTTCCTTGAGGCTGTTTTCTAATAAAATTGCTGATATCACAGTGAGAGGAAGTAAACTTATGACAGAAAAAAAAATCCATTGGTAATGATGTGAAAGTCAAGCCTATGTCCTAAAGGCCCCCATCTACAATGAACATTTAGTTACTAGGTGATCAGATGCATCTGCTAGAGCGTTCATTCTTTGTTAAGTGAATAACAGTTCTATTATAACTAGGAGGTGAATTAAAGAAAGTTGAACATATTTGCTGAATATTATCCATAAAATATATCCATAAAATATATACAAAGCTTTCCACCACCTACATTAAAATTGAAATCAGCATATTTGTAAATGTAATTTAATTAGAAAATATTAAGCAATCTCATCAAAGAAATTAACTTATTTAGTGCTTTGACAAATATTCACATATAAATTTATTTTAATAGGCTCATCAGGATACAGTTCTATTAAAGCACCTTTACTATTAAGAAATAATTATCACCTTATCTTGAAAATACATAAATCAAAATTACCTTTTCTAAATCAACTTTCACAAAATTCTCTGGTTACAATTCCTTACCCGTGGACCATCTGCAGTAAATTCTATGCAGATATGAAATACTCTCCATCTAGATGAAAATGCTTGTCAGGATTTCATTCATTTATTCATTCATTCAATCATTAGCTCACTCCTTTATGTATTCTGTACTCCATTATCTGCACTGAATCTGTGACTCTTTTGTCAGGCTATACATAATTAGGCAATAAAAAGTAATTTCAAATTTTATCTTTCATATTTCTTTTATTCTACTTGCATTACTCAACACTTGAGGGGGGTCTCCTGACCATAACATACTCTGAAATTTCTCTTTTCTGCCACATCTATACTAATAAAATGATAATATGCTAATTAGATTAGGAGACCTTCTGGGAGAACAGCCTGGGAAGGCAGTTGGGGACCATGAGGCCGGCAGGGGAGGGCAGCGAGGGGTCTCAAATTGGAGAGGGTGCAGGCTGGGCTGAGGGACAACCCCCCCCCCCCCATGCACGAATTTCGTGCACCAGGCCACTTGTCTACATATATAAAAGGCTAATATGTAAAGTGTCCCCTCAGGAGTTCAACCAGGAGACCAGGAGTTCCATCGCTCGCTATGACTTGCACTGACCACCATGGGGTGGATGGAACGAAGGAAGGCTCCGGCCAGCGGCTGGCAGCTGAGGAAGGAAGGCCCCAGCTGGCAGCTGGAAGGAAGGCCCTGGCTATCAGCCAGTAGGCCCCGATTGGCCCTGATCACCAGCCAGGCCTAGGGACCCTACCCATGCATAAATTCACCAGGCCTCTAGTTCTATATAATAAAACCCTAATATGCAAATCAACTGAACGGCGGAACAACCGGTTGCTATGACACACACTGACCACCAGGGGGCAGACGCTCAATGCAGGAGCTGCCCCCTGATGGTCAGTGCACTCCCAATGGGAGGCAGGGGCTCTGCTCAATCAGAAGCCAGGCTAATGGCTGGCAAGTGCAGCAGTGGTGGCAGGAGCTTCCCCCCCCCTCCGCGGGAGTGCTAAGGACCCCTCAGGGGATGTCTGCCATGCGGGGAGCAGGCCTAAGCCAGCAGGTGAACATCCCTTGAGGGGTCCCAGACTGCAAGAGGGTGCAGGCCAAGCTGAGGGAACCCCCTCCACCCAGTGCATGAATGTCGTGCACCAGTCCTCTAGTCCATTATATTAATACTAGAGGCCCAGTGCACGAATTTCTAGTAAGGTCCCAAGAGGCTGCCGGCTGCCATCACTGGCAGGGGCCTCCCTCCCTTCCCCAGGCTGGCCCTGCCCCCTGGTTGAACTCCCGGACAAACTTCCTGTTGAGGGGACAATTTGCATACTTCGCTTTTATTATATAGGATAATACACTTGCCTTTCTGGAATCTTCTCCAGTTTCTCTGAGTAATTTCACTTCAAGCCCTGAATAAAGACTTCTCGTCCTTCCCTTCTTCTTCTTATCCTGATTCACTATTACAAAATCCCAAAGAACCATGCTGGCTAGCAAAGGTGGAAACCTCCAGAGAAACTGAGGGAAAGGAAAGAAATGAAATGACAAGACCTCTAAACTCTTGTTAAAAACAATAAAGACAAAAAAATTAAATAAATAAAATGATAATAATAAAAATAAGAAAGGCAGAGCCATTTTAAATTTAATTATTTATTTTTTCCCATTACATATCCATTCAATAAACATTTTGCAGCTAGAATGTGTCAGAAAAGCAAAAATGAGATAAAAATCTATGCTATTAAGGTTCTCCTGTCTAGTGTGTGTGTGTGTGTGTGTGTGTGTGTGTGTGTGTATACCCATGCACAAATGCATACACATGTGTGTGCAGGGAGTTATTAATATAATTCCATTTAAATTTTATTAGTATCTGGACTAAGACAATTACCATAAAGGCAGAAGAATCAGAAAATTGACAGTATTCTGCAATGTAAGATATGAAAGAAGAGGAAAGGGAATACATCTTAGTTGATTTCCAGATGGATGGCACCCTTGAATGACTGGTTAAATAGTGGTATTAATATCAGGAACATAGAAGTAAGAGAGAATAAGTTACATTTTGAAGAAGTGGAGTTTACAATATCTATACATACATATATTCTTCCAAGTGGAGATGTGGTGGGAACTAGAAGCCTGGATCTCAGGAGAGGTGTCCCAACTGGAAATATAGTTTGAGACATGATAGCATATGCATGGTGGTTAAAGAGAGGGACTATATTGCCACAGGAAGAGTTCAAACACACAGAGAAAATAAAACAGTGGAAGAGCACCAGCGATTAAAGAATGGGCAGAAGGAAAATCAAGATTGAACAGTATCAGGGGTGGTGACAAACCAAGAGAGAGAAATGTCGCTGAAGCAGATAGAAGTGAGTGCCAATAGAATGCTCAACTCCTAAAAGTCAAACACATGACTCCCATTTCAACCGATAAATCAGATTCATTTGGCAGTAGCTCTGCTCCAGGTTCTTATCAGATAAACACACAAAGTCAACTCTTAGCATTTGTGAATAGATCATTTTAAGCAACTGATATGTCAGAGAAATAACATAATGGGTACCTTAACTAAGCATTCTTCTAGAAGCTTTAAACTTAATGTCTGCATTAAGAAAGACCATTAGGAAGTAATGTTCCTTAATCTGACTCATTTTTTCCTGCAGAAATGCTTTCCCCAAGTGATGTTTTAATGTTATTCGCTCAAGTTTATAGATAATATATACATAAAACTCCATTTTGAACAACATAGGTGGGTCTTTTGCAAAATCTAATTGAAAACATTGCCAGAAATGTTGCTCCATAGCCTATATATAAAGACTCACACAGCCCATGGACACAGTTAGTAGTGTGGTGAAGGCCTGGGGACTTCAAGGGGGAGGCGTGTGGGTGGAGGGGGGCAAAAGAGGATATCTGTAATACTTTCAACAATAAAGATAAATTTTAAAAATATAAGATACAATGGATTAATTTTTATTTTTTACTGTTTTATTATTTTTAATTTGTATTGAATTTATTGGAGTGACATTGGTTAATAAAATTATATAGGTGTCAAGTGTACAATCCTATAATATATATTGTATTGTGTGTTTACCACCCAAAGTCAAGTCTCTTTCTGTCATCATTTATTCCCCCTTTATCCTCTTCTACCTCCTCCCATCCCCTTTTCCCTCTGGTAATCACCATACTATTTTCTGTATCTATGAGTTTTTGTTGTTGTTTTGTTTTGTTTTTCTTAATCCTTTCACCTTTTTCAGCCAGCTCCATAATCCCCCATCCATTCTGACAGCTCTGAGTCTGTTCTCTGTATCAAACAATGGATTTAAATTTGTGCCTCCAAAGTCTGTCTCAGAAGATGAGCTCTTATTATTTTATCTTATTAGACAATATAAAGCCAATACAGATGGGGGCAAAAGTAGGTTTACAGTTGTGAGTACACAAAACAAGAGTTTATTCTTGTGTTATTATTTATTAATTATTGTATTATTTTCCATACGAACAACTGTCCCATCCTGGCATAGCTCCCATTTTGCCAACTATATCAGGAAATTCAGAACTAAATCAGCATATTAATAGTTGATAGCAATTGCTTCATTGTTATTTGGTAATTATTAAATTGTATTTAATTTTTACAGCAAACTTCCTAGTTAAAAAAGCAGCTTCAGCTTCTCTCACCTCCTTAACTCTCCCCACACTTTCCCCCTACAAGACTAGGGCACCTTCAGCAGTGGCCCCTAGTGGTTATTGTAATGCTGGGCATGACTTTCTCAAAAGAAATCCAGAGCTGAAATTACATTAAGGCAAAAATCTGAATATTATCAAACACTTGGTCCCTTTAACTCTATTCAGTAGCAGATATCTACTAACTGGGATAATGATGGATTCTCATCATCGTTGAGAGAGCTATTTCAGCACTACAAATAATTAGTTTGGGCTGCACAGTAATTTGAGTAACTAAAAAATATGGCAAAATAGTGACATTTTTAACATCTTCACCCATAGGACACTTGTACACATATAAATAAAATCTCAGCAAATATCTATCTATATCTATATCTATTTCTATATCTATATCTATCTATATCTATGTCTCCTGATTTAGAAATGGCATCCATTGCATGACCTCTACAACAATTTAAATGGTGAATATTATATATAAATTTTATATGTTATATATAAATTGCTGTAGAGGTTATGATAATGGATACAACTTCTATGAGGAAATAAAAATTTAGAAAACCTAGATTATACCAAAAGGCACATGCTGAAGATGCAAGAAATGAAGCTATTGGTAGGAGGGGAATTTGTGTTTGAATAAAGTGATAGAGGTTTGGTACCATCATGATGGGGTTTATACAAGAGTTTCTAGAGATAAGTCCTGTATTGCAAATAAGAGTGAGAGTCCATTCTTGTGAGTGTCATCTCTATGTATGGTGCTAGAAGGGTACTAGACTTACAGGGGTGATCACTTTGGAAGGTATATAAATGTGTAATCACTATGTTGTATACCTGAAACTAATATAATAGTGTAGGTCAACTATAACTGGGAAAAAAAGAAAAGTTTATTCTTAAAATTTTTAACATAATCTTCATATTCAGACTGCCTGAGCCTACTCTTGCTGTAAACCCCTTACTGCATAGTAGCTTTCCATCTTTAGATTTACTATTTAAGGTTGTACATTCACTCAGTACATCACGCCTCTGATATCCTTGCAGATCTGTGATGATGTTTCCCCAACAATGTCACTGGTAGTTCATTTTGTTCTGTTCTCCAAGCATTCTTAGCTTATACTTTAATTTTATCTGTACTTTTCCTGTCTTGGATTTGAGCCAGTGTTTGAAGCCATGACTCCAAGGGATACCAAACAAATGTTGGCTGACTAAAGCAGCTACGCAGCTCAAACTCTAGCTCAAATGTGCTTACAATCTCTCTCTCTCTCTCTCTCTCTCTCTCTCTTTCCCTAAGTACATAAAAATTCTCTCAGCACTTTCTCTTCTAACTTATACAATGCTATTTTAACCACTTTTTCATACGAAGCTTTTTCAATTATATAACCCTAATCCACATATACTTCTCCCAGCCCCACACTCACATACATACCCTCCCCAGTCATTTTCACTCTGGCTTATGGCCCACCACCCTTTTGAATCCAGTACCATCCACACATTCCAGGTAAAGTTTATCCTAGTGACCCACAGCTCACGGCATTTTCAAAGCCCTTCCAGTTATCATCCACTCTTTTTCAAATCATAATTCACTACATGTAACTCCCTGACTATTCCAGAGTATGACTACCTTCCGGAGAAATGCTCCTTTCCTTAGGTCTTTATCCTTCATATCTCTTCATCTTCAGGGTTTTCTCTAAGTTACCAATAATGTAACTTAAGTGTCACTCCTTCTGTATCTCATTGTACATTTTGCATGTCTGTTATATCTCACACTACATTGTAATTATTTTTAATATAAAATATATTTCTATATTTAAACTATGTTTTTCATATTTATATAGTCACCCCCAACCCACTATCCCCCATGGGGCTGGAAGGAATCCTACCATGGAATAATACAGTATCTCACATATCAAAACTTCCGAATCAAGTCATAAGCCTTTGATAGAATTATAGACATATTACTAGGTAGGAAGGAAATAAAATTGCCACTAAAATTTAATAAAACAACCTTAATAAGGAAGCCTAGTTGAAAATGTCTTCTAGCTAATTGTCCTAATAACCCAGTCATATAACAATGGCGACATTCATCCACTTATTAAATGAGTTATATGTCTAGCACCAAGGGTATTCCAGACACTGTGAATATGTGAGAAGTAAAATGACAAGACAGACTGCCACTTAGAGGTCAGAAAACAAACAAACATGAAAACTCATGCAGTTCCCTACAACTAGGATTAAAATGATGAAGTGGGAGTGCAAAACACAACTATTATCCCACACATATTTTGCTACCGGAAAGAAAGCAAATCTGTTGTTCAGCAAAAGCAAGATAATAGAAAAGAATATATCTTTTTATTGCTTCGCTGCTTGTCCCACTCAGAACAAGGATATGAACCAACTTAAACACTGAGCATGAGTCTGCTGCTGCATGGATTCTATTTTGAGGGGCATGCAAGATGATATCCTCCTGCACCCCCTGCCCCCTGGACATCAGACCTTTCTCTCTATATCAACAGAGAGACGACAACACTTAGAAAACAACCAGCTGCAAAGTAGGAAGGGATCGCACATGCATGAAAGGAATCCAAGGAGCAGAGTATCCTTGCTTTTCATCCAGTGCTCTGACTCAGATTGCTGCAAAGGTAATGGGGTGGAGGGGCTTGAGAAGCCGTGTCCCCTGACGGAACCTCAGTAGGGTTGCATTAGGTAAAAGGCTGCCAAATTCCAGCCACAGAATGGAAACTATGCGACAATTGGCTCTCTTTTCATGCATGTGAGGAGACTGAACAAACAGCACAAACACTGAAGTGCCTGGCTGAGTGAGACCAAAGGCAGTGGTACAGATCTATTTCTTTCAAGGAAGACTATAACAACAAGCCAGTTAAATACAATGCAGGGCAGGAGAAGAGTGTAGGTCTGCGACGGACTCCCCATGAGAATCCCTGGAGAACACCACCTCCGTGCGGGAGACAGCCACATGGGGAGCGGAGGCTGAGGCAAAGGCAGCATGGGAGGGCCAGTGTTTGGCCTCCATTCCAAGTGAACCAAACACAAGGGAGGGAGGACTTTAAATTCTCTTCTGAGGCAGTAAAGTGTAGGGAAGAAAAAGAGGAAGAAAACAAATGATACAAGGAATGAGAAAAGGTCTATAACAAATACAAAAGATGTATTTTTTAATTAGAAAAAGATGTACAGTTAGGTACTGATAGTGTTATAATCCTGATGAGATGGGAGGCATTATAGGGGAATATAAATTTACTCAAGAAGAAATAAGAAACCCTAAACTGCAAAGATGGCATTTTCTTCTCTTCTGTGGATAGTCCTCCTTCCTAACCAACTGGGGGCTAAAAAGGGTGTGAACTCAGGGGAGAGGGAAAAGCCTTTGTCCTGTCCTTGGCCCAGCAAACCAGAATGCTCTAATGGAATTCTCCACCAAGTCTCAGCCTGGCTAACGGAAGTGCATTAGCAAATATTTCCTGAGAGCCTTGGGAAGAGAAGTGCTGTGGTTTAAGGGAGGCTCTAGTGCAGGGGTGGGCAAACTTTTTGACTCGAGGGCCACAATGGGTTCTTAAACTGGACCGGAGGGCCGGAACAAAAGCATGGATGGAGTGTTTGTGTGAACTAATATAAATTCAAAGTAAACATCATTACATAAAAGGGTACGGTCTTTTTTTTTTTTTTAGTTTTATTCATTTCAAACGGGCCGGATCCGTCCGCGGGCCGTAGTTTGCCCACGGTTGCAGTGTCTCCTGGGGCTCATTGAACAACGCCCAATCTTGCTGTAAGTTATTAGGAACATTCCAGTGGGCTCTTCCTCCCTCATTTGTAATTATCTCTCTGAATCCCCTTTTCTCTTTCCTCATTAAAAGTATTAGTTTGCTTGGGCTGTAAAAAAAAAAAAAAAACACCTCAGGGTGGCCTAAAACAACAGAGATTTCTTTTCTTTTCTAAGAATTCTGGAGGCTGGAAGTCCCAGATCAAGACGCTGGGCTGGCTTCCTCAAGGCCTCTCTCCTTCGCTTACAGATGGTCACTTTCTTACTGCATCCCTTGTGTCTCTTTCTGTGTGTCTTAATCTCTGCTTTAAAAGAGAGCAGTTAGTCCCGCTGGTGTGGCTTAGTGGTTGAGCATCAATCCATGAACCAGGAGGTCATGATTGGATTCCCAGTCAGGGCACATGCCCAGGTTGCTGGCTGGATCCCCAGTGTGGGGCATGCAGGAGGCAGCCAATGAATGATTCTCTCTCATCATTGATGTTTCTAGCTCTCTCTCCCTTCCTCTCTAAAAATCAATAAAAATATATTTTTTTAAAAACACAAGATAGCAGTCAGATTGAGTTGGGGGTCTACCTAACAGCCTCATTTTAACCATAATTAACTCTTTAGAGACTTCATCTCTAAATATAGTTACCTTCTGAGGTACTAGGGCTTCAATAAATGACTTCTGAGGGGGCACAATTCAACCCATAACAGATGCTTTCAAATAATGTTGATGAGTTTAGGCTTTCCCAGGTGCTTAGCCTATGACCTTCCACTGAGATATCTACTCATTTTACTCCGCTTTATATTTGTTCTCATGTAACTATGAACATGTTGCCTTTCACCGCTATACAAATATCAAATGTCCACTTTTGTAAAATAAAGGAATTTGACTAGATAAAATCTAGTGCCCTCAAGCCTTAACAGAATCAGAATCCTAAGTCATTGTGCATAAATTCAAATGTCATAGTGACAGGGAAAGAGGCTAAAGAAAAACACACCAAAGCTCAGAAGCAGACGGCCCAATTTTTTGCAGTTTAAGTGAAAGCCCCATCCTTCTTGCGCCAGCTCTGCAGAGGCAGGTCCCAGAGAGAGAGGAGGGTGCACACTCCTGCCTGGACGTCTGAATCTCTCAGAGGCCTTTCCATCACTAATCAGCTGTGGATTTCTTATTTTTCACAGACAGATTGAGCATAAAATGTTGTTATGACTTACCTACCTACATATATACTCGCCTAGCACTTCTTACATGTACCTATACAGTTTATGTGTTTACTTGGCAAATGCCATGTTTGTTGTTTCACTTTTTTTTCACTTTTAACATCTCTGAAAATGGAATGCCTCTGAAAATCACTTTACCCAAGCAATAGTCATGATGGAATTTTCATTGCCTGGCATGTGTATGTAAATACTTAAGGAATGGGTGTGAAATGTGTAAGAAATTCATGGAGACAATAGTAAATCGTCCTTTTTAAATGTGCTCTCACCAAGCTCTTGATGACACAAAGGATAATATTTGGGGGGGGGGGGGATAACCTGAATTAAGTGTTAAAAATAAATCTCACAACAATGTGAATGTATTTAATGCCACTGGATTCTACATTTAAAAAGTTTAAAAACTAAATTTCACGTTAGGTATGGTTTGCCACAATAAAAAAGATAAGCACATCATAAGAGTTAGATTCTGTATGTGAAGATGTTTACGAAATATATTAACCAATTTATTTCACTTTTTCCTTTTCAAATATACATGAGTAATATATAAAAACCTATGTCTAAATAAGACAAAAGAAGGTTTTCTAATAAATATAGAGTACAAGTGCTAAATGATAAGAAAACATCATGTCATAGCTTAACTGGAAGTCTTTTTTTCTTCCTAGGGGTGTATGAAATATTGATGTGTCTTACAATCAACACATCAATTAAATATAGTATTTAATGAGGCTCTACTATGTGTTAGGGACTATGGTGAGATCTGAAAATATCCAGTGAACATGGCCCTGCCCCTCATGAGTTGACATAATTGTAGTATATGTAGTTGCTAGAAAATATAGTAAGAAAAATAATTACATGAAAAATGGTGCCAGAAGAGGGGAACATATGTGTACTTGGAGCATATCTCAGGGTCTGATCTCATCTGGGGGGCCATGGATGCCCTCCTTGAAGAAATGACACATAACCTCGGGCAGAAGGATGAGAAGGAGTTAAGTAGGAGTGAGGAAGCAATGATCCCCACAGAAAAGAATAGCACAAAGTGCAAAGGTCTGAAAGTTCAGATGAGCATGGCTAACTGGCAGAATAAGAAAAGTCCCACATCAATGAAGGAGAAGGAAGAGACGACATGGATAAATCTGGAAAGGATTTGATCAGGGCAAAGCCTACATCGTCTTCCCAGGATACCAAGGTTGTGGGTTGATATATTCACAGTGGCATTTTTTTTTCAGTGGCGTCTTGAGGAGAATATTTCAGCATTTGCATCTTTGCTTGTATGCTGTAGGAATTTCCTCTGGGTATTTTTTTAGCAAACCATCTGTGACGTTTCCAAAATCCCCCTCACATGCAAAGATGCTTTGTGTGCAAAGAACAGCCTTAATGTAGCAGTTTTATAAGCCTTCTGACCAATGGATGCATTACAATTCCACCAATTCCACCACTTGAGAAAGATCCTCTTACTTTATACCAGCGTTCGCCAACATTTTGGACCTCACAGACCACTACATTCATAATTTTAAATCCCGCAGACCACTAATATGATCTTTTTAAAAGATAAATACATTTGTAAAATAATGGTCAGAGAACTTCCGTTTTGTTAATATGAAATGCACCTATTTAATATAATAACATTATAAATACTTATTTAATCATAACAAAGTCTTCAAAGGTTGTTTAATTGTAACAAATTTATTGAAGTAAGTTTAATAAAATAATTGAAGCTTATTTAAGTATTACACATTTTTAGAGTGTGATATTTGCTCTTGTTTGCTTGAAATAAGTTTATGGATTTTTGGCTCTAATGATGTTACTGCAAGACGGAGAGCTGTATTTATTTCCAGCCGAGACTGGTACCGAGTTTTAATTGCTGTGACAGATGAAACTGTTTTTTTGCACAAATATGTTGTTGAAAATTGAATCATATTTTTCATTGCTTTTTCCCTCAGCAATGGGTATTCACTTTTAATGGAGATCCCAAAATGAGGTCTTGATAAGGATGACTGGAATTTAGCTTTGAGGCTGTCGTCGGATGATAGATTGATGAGGCTTTCTTTTTCATTCGTGCTTAAATTGCTGTCTTCAATGTTTGCTGCAAATGGATCTATTATCCACATATTGCCATGTCTGGGATCTTCCTTCTTTGGGTAATAACAACCAAAAGGTTCTGTGAGTGACTGTAAGTGCCGTTGAACAATGGTTACCACCTGCCGGTTGACATCCTTCTCTCTCATGTATTCATCAAAGTTTGAAAACATTTGCAGATCTTCTGCAAAAAACGCCAACCGCGTTTGCCACAGCAATATTTTCTTTTGAAAAGCGTCCATTTTACCTGGTAGGGTGAACACGTCCTTAAGTTGTCCTTGCAAGGATGTGTTTAGTTCATTTAATAGCGAAAAAGTATCTGCCAGGTATGCAAGCGTGGCTACCCACGCATCGTCGGAGAAGAGTTCTTGTAATTTGGGATTATTTGGCCGCTGGAAAAATATGTTGACTTCTTCACGCAGGGCAAACAGTCGCGTTAGTATCTTGCCCCTCAACAGCCATCCCCCCTCAGCATGAAGAAGAAGGGGAGTATACAGGGAACCCATTTCTTCCCAAAGTGCCTCAAATATTCAAGAATCGAGCACTTTATGTTGAATTTCATTTATAATTTTAATAACATCTGATAATACTTCGTGTAGTTCTGGGGATATTTTTTTTTCACCGCAAGTTGCTCACGATGTATAATGCAGTGTGAGGACAAAATGTCTGGGCGACCAACATTTTTCACCTTTGCAACAATTCCTGAAAGATGTCCAGTCACGTTTGCGGCACCGTCTGTACACATCCCAATACATTTTTCCATTCAATTCCGCGTTCCAGGGAATAACTATTAAGTGCTTCAAAAATCTCAGAGCTGGTTGTTCCACCCGGCAAGTTGAGCAGTTCTTCCTGTAACTCTCCTTCACACTCAGCCCTCACAAATCAAAGGAGAAGTGCCTTGTTACTTACGTCTGCTGATTCGTCAAGTTGAATTGAATAAGATGGTGAGTTTTTCACCATTTTTATAACTTGATTTTCAATATCTTCAGCCATGTCTTCAATTCCGCGTTTGACAGTGTTATCTGACATAGGAATTGCTTTCAGTTTCTGGGCAGCCTGCTTTCCCAGAACCTCTTCCCAGGCTTGTAACATGCAAGGCTTAATTAAGTCTTCTCCAACCCTATACGGCTTTTTATTTTTTGTGATCTGAAGTGCTATCAGATAAAAAGCCTTTAATAAGGATTTATCTCGAGCAGTCATTTTTGTTAGAGCAATTACTTGCTTTTGAATATTTTCACGCATTCTTTGAAAATATTCAAGTGGTTTTTTTGATTGCAAATGTCTTTTGAGTTTCGAAGGTTCATGGCATCCTTGGATAAACTCTCAGAACACACAACACAAAGCGGCCGTGGATCCAGCTCTCTACCAGGTTCTTGAACAAATCCAAATTGCAAGTAGATCGAATCGTATTTTCTTGATACTCTGAATTTTTTCTTCTCTCTGCCTCCAGTTTGAATGTTCTTCTTAATGGTGCCTGACGAGGACTGTGGAGACTCTGATTCATTGATCAGCTCATGGTTAAGTGAAGTACACATTTTACTATTGTTATCTTTTGTATTACTAAAGAAATACAAAATAATATTCCTTTGCTTAGTTTCACTCATTATTGGTTTATTTCATTCGAATCTAAAACCAAACAAGAAATGGTAGTTATTAAAGTCAAACTATTTGATGCCACCTATATATATAAAAGCCTAAGAGACTGTTCACTCTGACACACACTGAACAGCAGGGTGCAGACGCTCAATGCAGGAGCTGCCCCCTGGTGGTCAGTGTGCTCCCATAGCGGGAGGGCCGCTCAGCTGACTGATTGGTGCCGTGCCAGACACGGGGCTCACGGCTGGCAAGCACAGCTGTGTCGGCTTGAGCCTCTCCTGTGGACACTCCCCCTGCGTGCCCCTCCCCCATCCGGACTGGGATCCAGATCCGGACTGGCATTGAAACAGATTGGGTGTGAGCCTGTGGCTGCTTCTCGGTCATGGGTGTGCCAGTATCACCCAAGAATGGGCTCGCAGAGACCGCAGCAGAGTGGCAGCGAGCCTACCGAGCGGTGGCGGTGGCGGCAGCAGCAGGCGCAGCGGGCCCCAGATGAGCAGGAGCAAAGTGGCACCTGGCCTGGGCTCAGGCTCCTCTCCGGCTTCCTGCCGCTTTGTGCACTATCACATCCCTCAGGGGATGTTGGACTGCTGGTTTTGGCCCAATCCCTGCAGGCCAAGCCAAGAAACCCCACCAGTGCATGAATCCATGCACCGGGCCTCTAGTTAAATATAGCAGTTAAAGAAAATACATAGTTACATATAATACACAAATAAAATAAAGCAGACAGATGAGAATTGGTAATGGCAGAGCCAGTGACTGCTGTAATGGTCAAAACAATACTGAAGCCGCTTACACCTCTCTTGTTTCCCCCTGTCTAGTTACTAGAACGGGGGATGCACGAAATGTACTAGACTCGTGAATTTAATGCAATGTAAAGGTGAAAATTGTCATTCAGTCAGAATATAAGAATTTCTTAGAATATTTTTTGTTTTATTATTATTTATTAGGATTAATAAAACATAAAAAATGCAAATAATGTCCAAATTTTTTATGAACCACCAAAATTTTCTCACAGACCACCAGTGGTCTGTGGACCACGGTTGGCGACTGCTGCTTTATACAGCTATCTGCTTTGAGTCTACTGTCTTTTCAGGCAACGTGAACAAGATCTATCTCTCTGAGAAATGTCCTTAAAATGTAGTTGAAATTATTTTTTCAGCCAAGCAGATGAATCTTTGAATCACATGTGTGTTCTAAGAAATTTAACACATTGTACACATTATTCACATTAGTCATTCATACTTGTCTATATTTCACTGTTTATCTGATTGATCTATTTGCATAGATTTCAACTCCACAGAGACACACATGATCCAAACACAGTAATACTGCCCTCTGGGGCAGACACAGAGGTTGAGTAACTTACCATAAAAGAAACAGAATCAGAATTCAAACCCAGATCATCAAACCTAGAGGTCTGAGCCTAACCATTATGTCTCAGTCATTAGAGACCAGACTCCCCAACAATTTCAACTCCACACATTATCAGCTTTATTTTATTGGTAGCTTTGTTTAATCAGGATTAACTCAGAGCCTTGATTTTCTAATCTATAAAATGGCAACTACACAGAAAAGCAAATAATATAATATACATTTTATTATTATTTTATTAGTCATTGCTATTATTCTTAGTCTACCAATTTATAACTAATTATTCAGTATATGCTATGTTATAATTAACTTGATAATGAATCCTTACAACTATGGATGTTTCATTAAAACTATTGAACATTGTTACATTTTATGATGCTCTGTATATGGCTGAGTAGTATTCCATTGTGTAAATGTACCACAGCTTTTTTATCCACTTATGGGTGGACCTGGAGAGTATGGTGCTGAGTGAAATAAGCCAGTCAGAGAAAGACAAGTACCATATGATTTTACTTATATGTGGAATCTAATGAACAAAATAAGCAAACAAACCAAGTGGAGACAGACTCATGAATACAGAGAACAGACTGACAGCTATCAGAGGGGAAGGGCTTGGGCACTGTATGAGAGAGGTGAAGGAATTAAGCAAAGAAAAAAAGAAAGACTCATGGACAGAAACAACAGTATGGTGACTACCAGAGGGAAGGGGGGTGGAGGGAGGTAGAAGAATGTAAAGAGGAAATAAATGGGAAGGAGACTTGATTTGGGGTGGTGAACACACAATGCAATATACAGATGATGTATTATAGAATTGTACACTGAAGCCTATATAATTTTATTAACCACTGTCACCCCAGTAAATTCAATAAAAAAGGTGCTCTGTGGAAATGAAGCTTTATCATCTATGACTTATTTTGCAGGCTTGGCTCTGCCTTAATTCTTAACAGGAATAAAGAGGGGGGCAGGCGGGAGAGAACATAGTGATCAGGAGGAAGAGCCAGGAGACAAAGGAACGGTTTAGAAATCAATTCTGAGTCATGGATCCTTCTCAAGAGGCAGGGCCAAGGTTTATCTTACCACCATCCCACGTAGTTGTCCCAGAATTGAGACCATTTTTTTTTCATTCTCTCTTGGAGTTTAGAACAAGTGCCAACAGCAATCCAAACAGGCCTTGTGCCCTTTTTTAAATCCTTTCTTTGAGATGGTATGATCCAGTAAAGCACATAAAACACTAATCACAAAAGATTCATGTTCACCACCAACTAAGCACAATCAGGGAAGGAAAGCCTTCCCATCTCACCTGAAGCTGCAGAGGACTTGGCCACTTGATTGACTGACCTGCCGCCTTGGTTTGATCTGGGCCATGAGATCTTATCAGCTCTGTTTTCATTTCCCAACCCCACCGCCTCCGGGAAAACTTCAGGGTATTTTTCTAGCTAAAGTCTAAGCCTCATTTTGCTGCGTGCAACTTTTTTTTTTCTCCTCATCAGCTCCCACTCTAAATGCTTTAATCCAAAAAAAAGTAAGTTGCCATGGTGACTCCTATTGTAGTTGTTAGAAGCTTTTGTTAGATGCAGTCATCTTCTTGTTATATTTTAGCCTTAAAATTTCCAGCAACAAGAAAAACGAAGAAATGTTGAATTTGTTAGAATAGAAAGTGAAGTGCTTAGCAATTTCTAAGCAGAATGAAAGCTGGGAAGTGGGCAGCATGGGGCACTCCAGGCCTCTGAGGAAGGGAGCCACCCGTGAATGCCACTGCAGGCTGAGGCATTTCCAAAGGAGCAGGTACTGATGTGCAACAAAAAACCTCATGGTCTTTTTAGCTTCGATGATCTGTTTTTAGGGGCCTAAATAAATGTCTAAATAAGTCAGCAATGCACAGCTCCAATAGGAATCTGCAAACAATAACTCCAAACCAAATATGTCCTGCTGGCTCGTTTTTAAATAAAGTTTTATTGGAACACAGCTATGTCCATTGCTTTATGGATTGCCTATGGGTGCTGTCACACTGCAATAGCAGAGTTGAGTAGTTGCAGCAGAGACCATATCACCTGTAAAATAAAACACTTATTATCTTGCCCTTTGTAGAGGTTGGCTGACCCCCACTAGAGGGCTGGAAAGAGACAAAAGAGTTAAGGGAGAGTAAGCGTGGCCAGCACAGTTCAGAATCCTATTTGAATATTTTGAATGTAAATAATCACTTTCTCCTGGCAAGCAGAAAGTCTACTTCACCTCTGTGTTAGCTCAGGTCCTCTGAGGAGCCGATGCCATGACAATATTAGACTTGCAAGAGATTTATTAGAGAAAACCACTGTGAAGGGCTAAAGGGAGGAGGCTGGAGGAGACAGGGAAAGCCTTTAGAACGGCCTGTAGGTGTGACTTCCATGGGACAAGAAAGAAAGGAAGGGGTGTCAATAGAAAGCCTCACACTGAAGCACAGCTCTAAAAGGCCTCCGCTGGGCCCAACAAGGTCTGCAGGGAAAGGTCCCCCACGAGGAGTCCTATCTCTTGCGAGAATGGTCTGCCAGAAGCAGGGTCCTGTGCATGGCCAGGGAGGATTCAAGAGGCACCAGTGGGACCATCCATCGATGACACTCCCCACAGCACATCAAGTGGTACATTTTCATGGCTCTCATGCTGCCCCCATCCTACTAGCTCAAATTTATCATATTTCCAACCTGCCCACAATTGTGGAGAGGCTGATGTGTATACAGAGCACTATGTTCAAGTTTAGTGATGGGGAGAAAAAACACAGAGTATAAAAAATTTACTGAACAGTTCAAAGCAGGGCGAAGATTCCTGGAATTGCTGAAAAAGACGATACAATGATCTCTGCGTTTTCTCTGCAGTTGTTTGTTAGGCTCTCCGTGCAACCCTGGGAAACTCCCTTCCTGACTTTGTTCTGGGCCCTCGGACTCAAAGAGTCTGTGTTATGCTGGTTCCTGAGGCCCGGCGCTCTGGGCTCGCTCTCTCTCCTGTCGAAAGTGCACGCCACAGAGTACAGATATTAGACCCATGAAGTGGAACAGGTGTCAAGCTGCTTCCGAGTTTCCAATCATTATTCCTGCTTTGCAGTGGAAACAGGCAGAGGTGAAAGGGGGATTTCGAAAAGATGAATCCATATAATGTTATCTCACAGTGCAAAGGCCTGGCAGCCTTCACTGCTTTTCTTTTGTTCTCTGCCCGACCTCCTTTTGGTAAAATCTGACTGGGGAGACACTGCGACCACTAACTGTATAATGAAAATGATGTAGCCCAGTATCACTCCAAAAGTGCTAAAATATTGTTAAACAAATATGTGAATGAATGGAGTTGATATCGATAATGTATTTTGCTCTCTGTGCAAGCAACTTCAAAGGATGACCTGGGACCTCAAGAATGTGTTGGCTACAATTGGAAAAAGCAGAATTCTTCTAGAAGGCACTTTAGTTGCAGAATTAAAAGAGACCTTTCTTCCGGGAAGGGAAGTCAGCACTGCCGGCCTTCTTGCATTGTTTTCTTACTGTTCCCTTGGAGATCAAACCAACAGACCCAGCTATTAGTTCCTCTCAAACCTGTCCCCCTTCTCATGCCCTGCTCCTCACTACCATTTACCAACGCACCGTCACCCTTTGTCTTTCCCACTCTGGTTCTAACTGGTATTGGGAAGAAAATAGAGAAAAGGACAATAGCTTTCTGCTCTCCAAAAGCTAAAAGCTGTAGCTTTCAAGGCCTCCTACCTCTGCCCTATGATTTCCTTGCCTTAGTAACAAGTTTCCTAAGAACAGTTTGCTAGTAGAAACTCTACTAATTATATAATGGGGGGGGGGGGGGAGACCCAAATGCCCAGACTTTAATTTATCATTCATTGTACAAAAAGTATGAAGAATTATATTAATGAGCATCATATTTACAGATGTATTTTTTAGATTACTCATTTTATGTGATTTAATGTTACTTTAATAACTGTTAAGAGATTTTGGTTATTAGTTGGCACATTCCTAAGGTTATTTATACTTAATGATGAAAACTGAAATAAGATAAAATACAATATGCTAAAGATTTTATGTATTCTAACTTTAAAGGGCAAATGCAACAATGTTAGACTGACTCCTATACATACTGTTTTACTTTGATAATAGGAAAGTAAGGCTTATTTATGTTTTATAATGATTATAGTTTATAGTTACATGCTTATTTTTAAAATAGTATATATGTGTACATATGTATCATTATATTAAAACAAATGCTACAATTTTAAATTGTTTCTTTGTGAGTTTCTTTTATTTTTTTAATTTATTTTTATTGTTGAGAGTATCACAGATGCCCCCCATTTGCCCCCTTTATCCCCCTCTACCAGGCTCCTGCCCCACCCCAGGTCTTCACCGCATTGTTGTCTGTGTCCATGCACCATGCATATATGCATATAAGTTCTTTGGTTAATCTCTTCCTGCTCCAGCCTTTCACACCTTACATAATACCCAGAACTTACTGAAGATAGTTATTTTATAAAATGTTCTGAAGTTGAGCCTCCCACAGTCTCACCACCCACACCCATCCCAAGAAAAGTGAGGGTGTGAAACACAAATTTGCTGAAGATAAATAAAACATAAATAATATTTTAAAATCATAATTAAAATTAATTATTGATTACAGCTGTCAATATATAGAGAACTCTATCCTTAATAATAGATTTGTCCTTTCTTCAGTCCTATCTACTTTAGAACTATATATATATATATATGCACTTACATACATATGTACATTACTATGACCAAGAAAGTTATTAATTAAAGAGAAATCAACAGATATTTCTCCTGTTACTTATCTTACTTCATTTGAGGTCAGTAGTATCCAAACTTTTTAGACATCACGTGCCCTTTTAATTATTTTTTTATGTGTCCATGTTTTGAAGTGGTCTATCTATTAAATGAAGAAACACAATTAAACAGAAATTTAGTTTTTCCAATTCTATTCATCCAGGGACATGTGAGTGTTCATCAGAGCTTCCAACTTGCAATAGTGAATCGCCATGAGTTGATATAACTTTAGCTTTAAGACCAGAGAAAAGGTTTCCCCAGCAGCTAGAGATACCCAGGTTCCATCAGGTTGTTTTTAAAAATAAAAATAAAAAAATGAGTATGTCCTGCAGGCTTCCATCCCTAACTTCATGAATCCCGGAAGAGCAAGGGACACTGTTGAGAAGCATTGCTCCAGGGCAGGGGGCTGTTTCTCAACATCTTTTCATGCCAATATCCAGGACATACAAGCCACTATTATAAGTAACTATCGATCACAGTGGCATGTTCAGTCCATGCTGCCCCATGGGCAAGAATGTGCCAGAATCTTGAGGAGAAAATGGGGCCCATTGAGAAGAGAGAAACTGTGAATTGAAAAGGCATCTCCGGTGACTGATACAACCTGCACTTCACCTCTTTGGTTGAAAATGACTGCTCGGAGTGACAGAATTCCTGAGCAGAAAGGGAGACTATTCAGTTATGACAATTAAACCCTTTTCTATGAACCCTACCTGTGGCTAAGTTACTAGGAAAATTCTCAGGATCTGAAATGTTTTTCTTATTTTCTCTGTATTTTGGAACAGCAATGTAATCTCTTAATTCACGTTTGGTGTCCAATCCCTTTGAAAAGAATTCCTGCTCCAGGGTTCCTACAAGATGAGTTTGGTGGGTAGAACATCTCTCTTATTATGAGCACTCAAATATTACTCAACATTCTAAAACATAAAGAAAGGGGGCTCTCGGGGACCGTAGCCAGACTTCACCGCAACTCCCTCCACCTGCTCTTCACTGCAGCTCCTGGGTGGCCTTCGCCTGTGGAGGAAGCCCTTTGAGTTTAAGATGCTAAGATGAAACATGAGGACACGCACTGAATGTGGGAGGCAGAGCTCATTGTCCCCTTCCCTGTGATTATGAAAAAGGCTTCCCACACTCCCAACGCTCACATTCCGAGTGAAATGATAAGCCTGAAACCCACCAATCGATTTTGGAAATGGCAGGCTTGGATGTGCATAGAGGTGATTTTGCTGAACTTTGATAATCTGCCAGTGTCTTCATCAGATTTTCCAGGGAGCTTATTATTAGCTGTACTCAAAGTACACGGACACCTTGAATGCATTAGAGTAATCCCAATAGCTTCATCTTTGAAAAGATTTTGAGCTAGAGCCTTGGCTAATTTTATTTTCCAGTGGAAGTCCAACCCTGCCAAGGATTCAAAATTGGAAGCAGTCTCCAAACCAAGCCTATTTATTTCAATACATTATCTTCCTCAGTCGGGCTTTGCCAAACAAAGGAATTGTGCACATTTTTAGTTTGTAGCTTATGGAATAAGTTTCAGGTGGGCAATGATTTGCATTTATGAGGATAAGAGGGATATAGCACAAAAGAAACTAAAGTCACACACCGAAGGTCGCATAAACAGATTTCCAAATGAACAAGTAGGTAAGATTACATCTAAATAATAACAGGGCTATTACTTAAAAAGCCTATATCCACTGGGATTTTTTTTACACTGAAATGCCCTGTGTAGGCAACATAATTATGTAAAATGTATTAGAACAATTGACTCAATGAGCAGGATACTAGGGAACTGAAGCTTAGTTCATCTGAAACTCTGATTTCACACATGAAGAAACTAACACACTGAATGGCTAAATGCATATTTTAGGTCACACAATGGCAGACCCAAGCCCTTTGGGTTCAATAGCTTTCCATTACAACATCTAACACTTTATGAAGATCCAAACTGCATTTGATTCTTTATCAAAAAGTACAAGAGTGGAATTGGAGGTAGCAAGTCTTGGCTGTGCAGGACACTAAAGAACATAGAAAGTAATGATCTGGGCAAGGTGAACTGTTGGTCATATGTTCTGTAGTTGTGTTGTGATATGACATGTCAGTCTCCTCAGTACTAGGGAGAACTTCTTGAACTAAAGCTCATTTAAAATACACATTGCGTATTAGTTGTCAAGAAAAGACTGACTGCATGTGCTACATTATGGAATAAAAAGGGTGTTGGCTAGTCTGAGTCTGCACCCACTTTGGAAAAAGAGAATTAAATGTTCTTTAAAGTAAGATTTTTTTGATGCACATCAAGTTCTCTCCATGGTTACATTATAGAGATTTACTAAAAGTTTATAAAGATTTTATTTATTTACCTGTGACATAAAGAATCTTAATCCAAATGTCAATCCAGTGTATCTGAGTTTGTGACAATTACTCCTCTAATGAATGATGCTTCATTAAAATATAGGAAGAGTAAACCTCTCACACTCTTAAAGGAGACTAGCACTTATTACATTGTATTGAAATTGGATTTTTTAAGAATGTATTCTCTATTAGTTGCCTGAGGAACCTAACAGTATCTTATCTACTATTGATATTCACAGAATCTAACACTGTACCTTGCATCTCAACAATATTAGATACCTATAATATTTAGTTCGACAATTTTTATTGAATTGAACTGAGTATAATGATTTCTACTTTTAAATGCAGAGTTGGATATAGATTACTTGTGTGCATCCCAATGAAATTATCAGAAAAGTGAATCAAATAGGGCTATGTTGCTATTTTCTGGGGACAGTGACAGCTCATGTGGAAGAGTTGACTGCCCACCAAATCACCAGAGTATAGCGCTGACATTGAGAAGTGGCTTCACAGGCACAGATTACATTTCCCAGCCTCCACTGCAGGGTAGGTGGGAACATATGACTAATCCTCATCAGATTGCTACATCAATGAGAAACAACTGCTCTTGTGCTGAGCTAGCAAATTTTGGTGTTTTAAATTATTGCAGCAGCTACTCTGAACCTAATAATAGACCACAAAATATCACCATGCCTATCAATTCTTTTTGAAACTCCATACACAAACATTGTTTCCTCCGGATGCCCTGAACTGGTAATTTGAACAGCATGTCACTCAGGAGTTGCAATACTGCTTTTGAAGTACTGCATATGCAACAGGATTTGCTACTCAGCTGAATTCATCATCAAAGTGACTCTGATGACTTTCCTGCTGGTGATAGATCTTTGAAGTACTTGTTCACATCATTAGAAAAGCATCACTGTTTTTCTCTTCCATCAAGCACAGGTAGATATCCCTTCACATTCCTCTCTTCCTCCCTTTCATTCTCCTGTCACCTACTCCTACTTCAATTCTCTACATCAGTGGTTCTCAACCTTCCTAATGCCGCGACCCTTTAATACAGTTCCTCCTGTTGTGGTGGCCCCCAATTTCATTGTTACAAATTGAACATAATTAAAGCATAGTGATTAATCACAAAAACAATATGTAATTATATATGTGTTTTCCGATGGTCTTAGGCGACCCCTGTGAAAGGGTCGTTCGATCCCCAAAGGGGTCTCGACCCACAGGTTGAGAACCACTGCTCTACATACTTACAGAGATTTCTTTTCTAACTTAAAAGCGTAACTTTAACTGCATTTTTATAATAATAAATGAGTAGTTTCCATATCTTATGAATTACTGACAATTGAAGTAGGTATTAGCTTGTATTTTATTTATGATTATGTTGCATTCTCCACTGCATTTAAAACAGGAAAGTCAGACCTGTCTGTGATACCTCCTATTACTGTGGTGCTGATCCTGTAATGAGACAGTAAGCAGGCTGTCTTTGGACACTGGAGTAACTCTTTGATGTTATAAAGATGTACAAATCAAATTTCCTCCGTACATATTTAGCACAAGCTCAGATTTATGCCTTTAATAAAGTACAGCAGTGATCTGGTTGCATATCGAAAACTGACAGTGTGCAGGAGAATTTTCCCTGTGGGTGCCATTTGCCTACAAGCCATAGAAGTAGAAGGCTACATGGTCCCAACTGAGTAAAAACATTTTCCAAAGTTCTGCTGGGTAAGTGAACAGTGAAATGGACTTCTAGTGAGGAGCTGGGCAATTAGCAACTCTGAAATCACTTAGTGATCATTTCTGTCTGCATACATTTGTTGTTGGCTAAGTGCTACCACACCTCAAAAAGTATTTATATCTTTACTGTTTGACTGAAATCAGGTTCCCCTTAGACTCTTGAACTAGAGGCCTGGTGCACGAATTTGTGCATGGGTGGGGTCCCTAGGCCTGGCCAGCAATCGGGGAAGGCCAGGGGGAGGGACCGCAGGAGGTTGGCCGCCAGCCCGATTGGGGCAGGCTGGCTGAGGGGAGGTTGGCTGTGGGAGTGCACTGACCACCAGGGGGTAGCTCCTGCATTGAGCGTCTGCCCCCTGTTAGTCAATGCGCGTCATAGCAACTGGTTGACCAGTCATTCCGGTCATTTGGTTGTGATGGTCACTCAGTCTTTTATATAGAAAGAGTCTCTATCTGGCAAAGAGTTTCCCACCTAGCTCTTTCAATCCAAACACTATATATTACTAGATTGTTAGTCCTTAAAATTGGTGATAAACTAAATCCCACCTTTTAAATTCTCTCTTGCAATAGGTTACTGTCACTTACCCAACTGCTCTATACCAGGAAGCTCCAATTTACAAGCTTATTAAAAATCACTAATATTCCTTTTTTTAGTCTGGCAAAAATTTTAACAAGTTTCTTTGTTTGGCACATGGACTTTTATACAAAAGAATACAATTTCTGCAAACATAACAGTCCTTTTGTTTTGCCAAAGGAAGATTGAAACATGATTTTTATTGCTTCAGAAGGATGCTGTGGAGGTTTCCTCATCACAATAGGATCAAGCAAAGCCACCGTGGAGCTATACCCATTTTAATTGTGTTTGCTCTGTCCTAAAAACTGAAAAAACTAAAGCTCAAGAAAGCTAGGCTTTTGAACTTGTTATTTTTTTTTTCAAATG
Organism: Myotis lucifugus; assembly: GCF_000147115.1. Taxonomy (NCBI): domain Eukaryota; kingdom Metazoa; phylum Chordata; class Mammalia; order Chiroptera; family Vespertilionidae; genus Myotis; species Myotis lucifugus. The sequence goes on along the minus strand of NW_005871177.1, from coordinate 298,751 downwards.
TACTAAATTACTGAACCAACAGCTCACAAAATAAACAACTTTTGCTCTGGGTCTGGTATTTTGTGAAATTATAGAGAAAACAGTTTTAGAACTGGAAAAGAACTTAATATTTATCTTGTCCAACTCCTTATTTTATAAATGAAGAAAATGAATCCTGCCCAGGAAGTTTAAAGTGCCTTTCTTAAACTTAGAATTAATGGCAGAGTCAAACTAGAACTGAGTCTCATCACTCCTGTTTCTTCTTTGTCTAATTTTGAGATTTGAGGACTGGTATCATTGTTCATGAAGACCTAAATCTGGAATAAGAAAGGTCTTTCAATCATATAAACCAGACTCTATGTTATATCAAGAATATAAGATATTAAACAAAAAATTCAGTGAAAGAGCCTGGCCTGTGTGGCTCAGTGGTTGAGTGTGGACCTATGAACCAGGAGGTCACGGTTCCATTCTGGTCAGGGCACATACCCAGTTTGTGGGCTCAACCCCCAGTAGGGGGCATGCGTAAGGCAGCCATTCAATGATTCTCTCTCATCATTGATGTTTATATCTCACTCTCACTCTCCCTTCCTCTCTGAAATCAGTTCTCCAGGTGATTGTATGCATGCTATCTTTTGCAAATACGTAAGATAGAGCCTATAAATAAGCAGTTTTTAAGTGATAATTTTCTTCTCAAAGGCATCGTTTATGAATATAGGCAAATCTGAATCTAAGTTTTTAATTACTAAAAACTGGACGATATTATCAAAAGTGAAGACCTGTTTGAAAGTTTCTTAAGGCTTCACAATCACTCCTCATGCTGCTGAGTGTGGCCAAGGACCAGTAACAGCAGCTTCACCTGGGAGCTTGTTAGAAACACAATACTCAGTCCCACCTAAACCTATCTGCCAGCACAGCACAGGAATCCGAGTTTTAACAAGCCCTCCAGGTGATTGTATGCATGCTAAAGTTTAAGGAGCCTTGTTCTAATTGTGACAGACTCAACCACTTTGCACATTGGGATCATATGGGAAACTTTTTAACATATTTATGCCTGAGTTCCATCCCAGATTCATATTTCATTGGTGTGGGGTGAAACCTGGGCGTTATCATCGTTGAGAATCAGTTCTCCAAAAATTTGTTTGGGGCATTTGTGTTAGTTCTTTTTTTATAAAACTATTGGAAATAGCCCTCAGCCTACCCAGCTCCCCAAAGTTTATAACATGGATCTGCAAAATGAGCGGATACAATGCTACTATCAGAATACAGGCAGAAAAATATTAGAAGTTTCATTTTTATATATTTTAAATTTCAATGTCATAGAATTAATTTTTGCCAAGTTTATGATCTATATAACATATTAACATAGCAATATATGTGTAAGGTTTATAAATATCATAAATACAGAGAATGCTTATTTTTAATAACTTTAGGATTATAAATCTTTAATTTGTAATAAATACAAGATATCATTAAATTCCTTTGTCAGAGTTTGTAATATAGAATGATGGTTTACACATTTCAGTGTGCATGAAAATCACCTGGAAAGCTTGTTAAATATAAATTCCTGGGGCCCACCTGCCAGAGATAAATTCAATTAGCCTGAATTTGGGCCTAGGAATCTGTACTACAAGACATACTCCATAAACCACTCATTTAGGACCAGACCCTGTCTCAGTTAGAGCAAAATGAGAGCAAGCTATCTGGGAAGGCAGAGAATCCATTCAGAGCCTCAAAAGGCTGTAGTACCTCCATGAGATCATCAAGTCCAAAGGCTCACACCTCAGTTCTGCAGGATATCAGCACACTCAGAGGGTTACACAGACAGCTGTGTAACCAGGAATATCAATGGACAAGTTTACAATGAGAAATACAACTTTTAGGTAGACTACAGTGGTTCTTATTGGTGGTTAATGCATGATGGCCCCGCAGAAAACCAATGGAATGCAACATTATAATTATAATTTTGCCTCTTTAGCCTAGAATCAGAGTAGAGAGAAATAATTATAATGTGAAGTATTAAAAGTTTGTCTTCAAAACATGGTAGGTGATATACTGTCAAGAACAGGGAAAGAATTACACCAAATGTAAATGTAAATGATATCAACACATCAATTAAAAGGTGCAGACTGTCAAATTACACATAAACAAAACCAACTATATGCTTCCTATCAGGAACCGACTTAAAAATAGGTTGAAAGTAAAAAGTTGTATTAAGATGCACATGTTAACACTAATCCAAAGAAAGACAGAGTGTCTATATTAATATCCGATAAAGCAGATTTCAGAGGAAAGAATGCCAATGAGAATGAAAAGGATTACTTTATATTAATAATGGAGTCAACTATTCAAGAGAACATAGCAATCCTAAATGTTTATGCACCTAACTATAGAATTTGAATTAAAATGAAGCAAAAACTGATGGTGCTTCAAGAAAAAAATAGTAAATCCACAATTATAGACAATGCAGGACCTGAGAGGAGGGAATTGATATACTCAACAACATGAGTGAACCTCAAAGGCATTATATTGAGTAAAAAAAAATAAATACAGTAAAAAAAAGAACACCTAGATTATTCTATTGATGAAACATTTTAGATAAAAGTAATCTTAGTGACAGAAAGCAGATCCCTGGTTACCTTGGGATGGGGTGTAGGTAGGGCAGAGGGAACGTTTTTAGGTGATGTATCTGTTCATTACCTTGATTGTGGTTATGATTTCATAAGTATACTTTCATGTGTCAAAATGTATCAAATGATATACTTTAAACACATTCAGTTTATTGTGTATCAATTATACCTCAATAATCATAGTAGAAAAAAATGACCCCCTGTAGCCTCGAACAATGTCAGAATTTTAGTAACTTGCCAGTAGTATTTTTAAAAGTGATTGTTCTATGACATGAACTTTTCTGATCTCAAAGCAATATGGCCCAGCTTATTAATTTTAAGCTGCAGTGGAAGTTTGCTTTTAGATGAAAAATAATTTCTAAATAATGAATAATATTTAACAGGCTTTGTTTGGAACTCCCCCTCATTTTTGGAATCCCTTGATGCAATCCCTCATTTTCTCTAGCTCTTCAATATCAAACACAACTTTAACCAAATGCTTTGATACCTTTATTTGCCCAAGATAATTGATGAAACTTAAATTTTTCACTATTTTAGATGATCTTTTATTGATTTAAATAAAGAATAATAAAACTTTAAAGGAATGAACTTATTCTTGTGATATTTCAGGCATCACAAAATAGGTAAAGTAAGTAATTTGCAGTTAGCAGAAATTCGAATTCTATAATAACATTACTATCAACAGTGCTGCTCTTTTGCCTAGTCAGCATCCATAGTCACTATTTTTGTATCTCAAAGAAAAATTACAAACTTGATTTTCTTTTGAGGTTCATCTCTTTTCACTCATAGCCTCTTGGTTGAACCAACTTAGACTCCAACTTCAAGAATAATAAGGGCTTCTGTTGCTTCTCATAAACAATTTAGCTAGCTGAGGACTTTTCCCACCATCACTAACAATTATAAATCTAGACAGAATATATAAAATAATTTTTCCAACAGAAGATGATTGGCTATACAGGACTTTCATCCCTGAGAGGAGGGACATAAATAGGAGAGAGCGCTGTAACTGTTTTACTACCTGGAGTCAGGTTGCAGGCCCGAGTATAGGTAGGGGAATTCAAACAGTCCACAATCTGGCCACACTGCGAAGAGGAGACTGGAGATCAGGAAAGCTGAGGCAGCCAGAATTTTATAGGGTAATATACCTGCCAGAAGCCAATTCCAGCATGTCATAATTGTAAGAGTTTCATCAAAAGGTTGATGGAACTTGGGGACTCAACAGGGCTGAGTCACATATGTTGTCACCTGCTGGGAATGGCTGAGGGCATTTCCCCAAACCTGAAAGGGATGATTGCTTGCTGCCAGACAGCTCAGGGCATCTTAATCTACATGTTATTGCCTCCTACTGGCCAAACACCTGAACAGCCGTAGGCAAATTCCCCCATTCTGACAATGCTTGTGTATATGAAAACCCTACCCTTTGAATTGTATATCTCCACCTTGCCTTAGGACAAATTGTATTAATAAAATAGCAAGGGGTCCTGAGACGAGGAGATCTTAGTTTCTTTAGCTAGGCTCCTCTGACCCCCCAGATGCCTTTCAAAATTATGCTTCATCTCTGGACTCTTTATTAAGGTACACACAGTCCTTCTCCAGATTGCTGAACCCTTCTAGATGCTGGAACAAGAACCCCATCAATACCAAAGAAGAGGTAACCACACAGGGATGTGCACAGGGGTATCTACATGTCTTGGCTGATTATTGATCTTGCTCAGTAAGATGTAAGGACTTGAGGCAGAGGAAAAGGATCACCAGGCATCAGTAAGTGAAACAATCCCTGGGGTTCAGCCCTGCCTGGGAATAGTTCCCATTCTCACCAGCCATACTGGGAAGCCTCATAGCATAGGGGGATTTGAGCAGATTCTTTAAAAGTGTATCACAGCGGTAGCAGGGCTAAATGAAACTGTAGATTAAAAGCTGTTGTGCACCCACATTAATAAAATTTAAAAGGCAAATTTTAAAAGCACCTCTTATAATTAATTGTATGTTAAGCATTCTCATGATCCTTAAAAGAATATAAGAAAATTCAGTATTCAACAACCTAATGTTTATATTGTTCAGCATCCAGTAAAAAAAAAAATTACTTATATAGGCACAAACATGCATTATACTGAAAAGTATTTAGCATGCTAAATAAAAGGGCAAATAAAAGACTGTTTGATTCATTTCATATGAAATTCTAAAAGAAATGACAACACTCTAGTGTTGTATATCATTGTTTTCCAGGGGCGGGGGCTAGAGAAGAGCTGGACCCTAAGAGGCACAGAAAAACTTGTTGAAGTAACAGAAATGTTTTGTACCTTGACCTGCTGGTGGTTCTGCAATAATGTACTGAGTCACACAGCACAGCCATGGGTGAACTTGATGGTGGGGTGGGGGGCAGTGAAGGATTAAAGAAGACAGACAAGAGGATAAAGCTGGGGCTAGGTGGGAACTGCTCTCGATGGAGAGACAGTGCCACAGCCTACAAGCCGAGTCTTTATTTTATAGCCAGATTCCGCGAGGCAAAGTAAGGGTGTGGTCAAGATGTTTATAATGTTCTCAGGGGTTTCAAACCTACTCAATTACATGCACCTGAACTCTACCAAGCTTTGTTTTGGCAGCACTTGCTGCACCTCCCACAGCCTATATCACTTAGCCACCTGGGCCCACAGGTTCGGACCATAAGCTCAAGCTTACAGCTATAGCCTTTGGCTATAATTGTGCTGGGAGGGCTTTGCCCTCCACGCTGGGACTTACACGTGGCTTTGCCATGAGAGGACTGTGTCCTCTCATTAGTCTGAGGCTTGAATCTGTCCAAATGCTGTAGCTGCTCTCCACAGTGTACATTTATCAAAACTTATCAAATTGTGCACATAAAATGAATGAATTTTATTACATGCATATTATACATCAGGGTAACTTAAAAGGAAAAAGATGAAAAATAGTAGGCATGAGACCCTGGCCATTTCATGTGTTCCTTACTTCCAGACATAGGGATTCCTTTATGGACTGTACATTTGATCTGAGACAATCAAATGAAGATCAGCTTTTTGCCTTTTGTAGCTCTCTTCCCTATAGTTATTTACCCAGTCAGATGTAAGTCTGGAGCTGCTTCTAGCCATCTTGCTACCCTGATGGGGAGCCAGCCTGAGAAGGAAGCCATAGTCCATGCTTCACATTTAATCCTTGTAACCACCCTAAGAGATAGGTATTGTTACTTCGATTTCTAGATAAGAAAACGGAGGGTTAGAGATTTGTTTTCCCAAAGTCACACAACTAGCAAGTAGAAAAGCAGCAGCCTGGGTCTAAATGATGCCAAATTTTATGCACATAACTGTTATTTAAGTAAGAAAGGAATACAACAAAGAATTATAATTTAAAATTTTTCATATATCATTGAGAAACATGACTTTGTGGCAGCCAGGACAATTCCTATATTCTCTATATATAGCAAATTAAAAAGAAAATTTTTGATCACATGACACTTATTCTAAAGCGACAATATACATTTTTACAAGTAGCTGTATATATATGTATAGATATAGATATAGATATAGATATAGATATAGATACATATATATTCAGTAGGCTCTTGAATTTATTTAAATTGCATCAATAAGAATACAGATTGAGAAAATAATTGCAATAGGAGCAAAAACAAACTGGAAAAACAGATTTTTTGTTTTAAACAAGAATCTCATATACACAATCTCACATACGCATAATCATTTGAGATGCCCTGTGTGGATTGTGACATAAAAAACTGGATAAACAGGAGCCTCATTAAGTATGGTCAGGGAGAAAAGGACAACAGTGTGTTATATTAAACTGGGACACCTGGCTAGGTTAGTTTACTGCTATATTCTGAGCAGCATAATGATTTGAATGTCATTGTTATGCAAAATAAAATGCTTTAAGTTGAGGAGTACTGTGGTCATTATGCAAATATGATCCTCTGTGTCTAGCTTCGTCTGGTTTGCAACATTAGATATTCCCAACCATGTTTCAAAAGCTCATTAAGTCATCCTATATTAAATACAAGCTACAATAACTGAGAGAGTAGAGTTAGCAAAAAATCAAGTCGCTGAGTCTGAGAAAGTAAAATATTCAGTGTAGAAGTATATTTTCTCTAAGTAAATGGCAAAATTAAAAATAATTACAAGCAGAAGATGCTGCTAACTTAATAGAATAAAATACATGGTTTTTGTGTGGACATCTCTGGTATCCTTTCACACTTAGGACAGTAGGAATTTCTATTTGAAATTCCTTCTTTCAGATTGTAAAAGAAGATGCACTTGCCAAAGTCACTAATATTTGAAATATTCAATTCATTTTGAATAAAGTAGCACATTTTATGCACCTACTTTCTTGCAAACGCTATTCTAAATGATGTGTTAACTCATGTAATCTTTATAGCAACCTTCTGAGGTAAATAGCATTATTACCTCCATTGTACAGATGAGGAAACTGAAGCCCAGAGAGCTTATGTTGTCTAGGCTCACACAGCTGTCAGATGCTAGAGGCAGGATTTGCGTCCAGGCAGTCTGATTACAGAGACTGCACACTTCATCACTACGCCATACTGACTCTTCCATGGGTGTGTTGTGGTGGTGGCAGTAAGTGTATGTTGTGTGATGTGTTATGGCTCTTTGGAAAGTATTTTTCCATTTTAAAAATGTTCATATAAAATGTATTATCTTACTAATTTTTAAGTGTACAGTTCAGTGGCATTTGCCACATTCATATCGTTGTGCAACCATCCATCTCCAGAAATTTTTTCATCCTGCAAAACTGAAACTCTGCATCCATTAAATGCTAACACCATTGTCTTCCCCTTTCTCCAGGATCTGGCGACCACCATTCTGCTTTCTCTCTCTATGACTATAGCATGTACCTCATATAGGTGGAATTGCACAGTAATTGTCCATTTGTGGCTAGCTTATTTCACTTAGCATAATATCCTCAAGTTTCATTCATGTGACAGCACATGTCAAAATTTTCTGCCTTTTTAAAGCTGAATGATATTCTGTGCACATATAGACCACATTTTGTTTACTTATCCATAGATGAGCTCTTGGGTTGCATCCAAGAATAATGCTGCTATGAACGTGGCTGTACAAATATCGCTGAGATCCTGTTTTCAGTTCTTTTGGCTCTCTACCCAGATGGCGATTGCTGGATCATATAGTAACTCTATTTTTAATTTTTTGAGGAACCGCCATATTGTTTTCCATAGCAGCGGCACCATTTTACATGCCCACCAATAGTTCCTTGCCAACGCTTGTTTTTGTTTTTGTAGTAGTCATCTTAATGGGTGTGAAGTAGGGTATGTGTTTTAAATTCTTGTATTTTGTATTTTGAGGTATGACATACTATAGAGGACTTTATCTTGCTTGAACATTTGCCATGATTACGCCCTGTTAAGAAAGAAAGGTAATGGGCATAAGACATCCTAATTGTACCAGATGGCCCCTTTGATAGGTGATCTCATGCTTCATATATGAGACCCTGCTCTTTTGGTCACAACTAATTGGACCAAGAGATGACACCTGAGCCACAGGTTGACAGGTGTCTTCAGGAAGATGAGGTGTTCACAAGGGGCATCAAAGCATAGCTCCTCTCTAGTTTCTGTCCCACAGGCTGTCTCTGTGGCTGTTTCCCTCTAAAGGTTTAAATTTACAGTTTGAGTTTAATCCTCAGAGCAGTAAACTCAGGTTTGCATACCCAGAGCATGCTGCTGTTCTTTGCAACCTGAAAATGTCTGGTGTGGAGGTGTTAAACAAAGAAATACACTTACTAATTAAAACCAAAAAATCATTTTGAGTTTTATAAGGTCATTCTGAATTTCTTAAGTAACTTTTTTTAAAATATAACTTTAATGAGGCACTTCTGCTTTGCACAACTCTGTTCCTGTTGTTTTGATGCACATCTCAAGGGTTTTCTTTTATGTAACTAGGAAAATCAGAAAAAGTTATAAGTACAAGGTAACTGAGAAGAAAATGAAAACAGGACACTTAGCTCTAAATTAGAATTAGCAAAAAGCAAGCAGAAAATTTTCAAAATGGATACATCCACAAACACCAGCCACCTTTTCTCATTAAAAAATAATCAAGAAAAAGATTTTCATCTATTCAATTTTAAGTTCCAACTTTCAAAATATTATTTCAGTAAGTCAAATTTTAGACTGAGGAACCATCCAGACACACTCAATTGCAAAGAGGAACACATAATTGCTGTAACCATTTTTTAATAGCACACATAAACGTTAAAATTAAATAAATTTTTTAAAGGCACTTTTCCTTAATTCACACATTTCCCCCTGCTGGCACACTTGTGTAACTGGCTGCTGTGGCACCATCCTCCTGGCTAACTCACTCCATTGAAACAGAGGAACAAATATGCCAGTTAAGTGTGCCTTCCTCATCTGCAGATATAAAAACAGCAACTAGTTCTACACGAGTAGGTTTAACTTGTGGCAAAATGAGGGGAGGTCCAGAGGTCAAGAAGCTACATTCAAATGCACATTGAAAATACTGAGGTATTGAAATGTATAGGAAAGATGGAGACCAGAAATTTCAAACTCCAGCTAGGTCTCTCAATCTCAGCAGAGGTCATCTATGTCCCCTCTGGTGCAGTCCCTGAGCCAGGCTCACAGAGCATATACTACATTCTGATCCCAATGGAGGATTAAACCAAACCACAGGCTGAAAAGTAAAAGGTGGTGAACCTTAATATGCTCAGTTAGTTCAAATAATTTAAAGTATAGCAGGCAGGGTGAGTAGGAGTAAATATTGATATACCTACAGCCAACTAGCCATATACGTATGATGCCATCCTGCTTTGAACAGAGCCTTCCTCATTAAGGAATCAGTAGTAACATCAGCAAGCATTTGTTGAGTGGTTATTGTGGCAGCCACTTTGTACACATTATCTGATGTAATATCTACAGAAGTCCCATGAGATAGAAATTGTGTTCAGCATTTTACAATTGAAGTTCAGATATTTGACCAGAAAGCTAGTAAGTGACAGAATAAGTATTTAAAACCCATCTTACCAGACACCAAAGCCCATATTTTCCCATTATATTACAATACATTTCATAGTAGCTACTAAATACATAGTAAAAATGAAGATTTTAACTAACATCTGTTGAATAAAACATGCCAAATGATCCAGTTACAAAATGTTATATGTTCTGCAAAAGATGCAATGTGTGTTTCTATAGTACTTTAATTCCTGGCTTGATGTGTGCAAACAAGAATTTAGAAGGCCAATGAATTCTGTCTACTATTTCTTAGCACAATTTTATTCTGTCTTCATCATAAAGCAATTTCTTTACCTCTTTGTCTTACTTTCTCTCCAGTAAACTGTTAATTCCCTTATTTAGACTCAAGGCACTCCTTTTCTAGACAACTATGACCTCCTTTCCACTAGTCCACTAACACCACGGCCAAAGCTGTTTTCCATGCCTACCACTTTCATGTTGTACTTCAACAAGAAATCCTGAAGGTTTTCCATGGTTCTACTACTTACATAAATGAGGGCTCCTTTCAGGAGCTCACTCCACCATACCTGTCTGTTGTCTCTGCTGCTATATCCAAACTGGATTATGGATTATGGATTATGGATTACAGATTACAGAAGGTGGAATATACCCTCCATCCTAGACAAGCAGGCTCCTTTACATTCCTCTTCATCTCAAAGTTTCATGCACACTGTTCCAAGTCACGTGTGCAGCATGGGTTGCCAAAGAAGAAATGCAAGTTTGGCAAAGGGCTTCCTTGCATTTTATGGAGTCCTTTGAGCAGATCTATTTCACTGTTCACCCAAGGGAATCCCTCTTCATATATTATTGAATTTGACAATCAGACTGTGGCTGAGAGGTCATTCCAAATGATTTGCTAACTCATTTTTTATTTCGAGGCTAAGTGACAGTATCTTCTGGCAAGAAGAGAGTTCCAATTGAAACAGAAGCTGGCCTTTGGTTTGCCCTACTGACTCTGTTATCAGCATTCTTCATTGTTTTCAAGTTTAAACTTCAAAGAGAATGAGCTCCAATTGAGGATTGGGAGAAGGTACTCCTGTGACCCAGGTCATGTTCTTTTCTATTCACAGATACTCCTGGGCCAAACTGCAGTGTGTTTGTGAATTTCTTCTGCATGACTGCCAGGGAGCAACCTCAACAACACCCAGTAGTTCCCCATTGGATCACATCATGATGTGTGTTAGGGCACTCACAGTATCACACATACTTTTTTTCAGGGATTGCAATCTGTAAAGCCACTATAGCCAGAACTGTGAATGTCCTTATTTTTCATTTTGTCAAAAGGCTTTGCCAAAAAAAAAAAAAAGTAACACAAAGTAAAGCCAAGAGAAGGAGAGAGCCCTGCCAACATCATGTGAGCTCCTGGATTCAGCAATTCCTGAAGACAGAATTATTCCTTGGACTTTCTAGTGATACAAGCTAAAAACACCCTATGCTTTCTGAGCTTAAGCAAGGTTAGCTGGAATATTTTTGTCATTTGCAAATGCATGATCTCTAAATAATAAATAGTGTATTTCTCAATAGAAACCAGATGGCACTCTCAAATTGGAAAATCCTGGAAGGCTTTTTTTTAAATTAAGGTTTTATTTACAAAGGTGTAGATAGGGTGAATCAGAACCACAAGAGTTGTACATTAACCCAGAATTGGTTAGAATAGGGCTATAACCAACCATAGGCCTAAAAGGACAAGGGGAGGGACCAGTTACCAAAAGAGAAAAGAATAGACGTATGCAGCAAAAGTTACCTTGAAGTAAAGGTAACATTGAGTCAAGGAACACTGATGGTTTAAAGTGAACTCACAAGAAAAGTGCCATGGGAATAAACATGTCAACATCACTATAGTTCTGACCTTCTGTCTGGGATCCCTACTGGACATACTCAGCTGAAAGAGAGAGAAGCTTGTGATGTACCCCACACAAATCCATCTTCCAGGGCAGACGTCAAAATTTAGAAGCGTGAAAGTTGATCAGTAGTTTCAAATGAAAGGTATTCAGCACAGTCTACATGCTTTGCCCTTCACCACTCACTCTTGTCCTTCATCCAATTAAAAAATACATGTTCTCATCATGTCTGGGAGACACGATGAAGTCCCATCAGCTGATGAATTTTCATGGAGTGATAATAATTTCATCATACTGTCATCTGTCTTTCAAGGTCACCATTGAGTGTGATTGTTGTGCAATATCTGTCCCTCAGCCGGTGCCAGCAAAACATGGAGATCTATCCATAAATCAGACCTATGCTTTTGCCTTCATAATTACCCAGTCATTTTGATCTCTCCATGAAGCCATAGCTGTGGATGAGGAAAAGATGGCAAAGCAGTAAAAGCAGGTACAATATGAGTCTGAGCCACCTGCTCCTGCAGTTGATGAAGATCTCAGGACTGGACACTACTTTGACTTCATAGTATAACATTATTGTTTCTATTCAACTTTAATTCTGCTAATTAAAAAATACTTTATATGTAATGAGAATTTCAGATTGTGTAATCATTTTACATTCCATGATCAAGTGTTTAGTGCCTACCATAGCCTGGAAAATAGTTGTCAATAAATAAGGACATGGTTTTATTCCAGATCCCTGTGTGTCCATGCTGTTGCTTTTTCTATTGAATTTGCTAGACACTCAAAGGGTATATCTGTCTTAAATACTTTTTTTATTTATAGTGTCCTATGCTATGAGGCCCAGATAGAGACCAGACTACATGGAACCTAGACCTGCTACAGAGCCCATTCTTCCTATAGGTCACATTCAAAACTTGTAGCCTTCTGATTTACCAATAAATGGGAAGGAGGATAATGCACAAAATATGCATTGTTTTCAAAATCCTAACTGGTCTTAGGTGTATACCTTTCTCTAAGTAGAGATTGTTGTGTAAAGTCTAGGAACGTTTCCCTCATTTCAGAAAGGAAGTCACATTATTCCTACTGGACCGCTCATATTTCAGATCCTGAAATTTATAGTTTTTATTTCTACCCTCTAGAACACATATGTCTTATTAAGATATCTAGAGTGCTTGCTATTCCTATTTAGCAGACCCAGTTAATGATGTCATCATTATGCAGTAGACAAATGAGATATTTATGAAATAACAAGATAATCAAGGTTCATCTAGATTATATTATAACACTGTGTTGGAAAGTTGGCATAGCCCTTGGGCAAAATAATAAAAAATATACTGTAGTCCCTGCCATGTAAATGCAAACTGCTCTGATTTTCCTCAGTGATTGAAATGGAATGATAGCACAGCTGCAAATATAATCACCACATCATTAAGTTTGCTATAGTCTGCTATTATTCTCCATGATACATCTGGTTTTTGTACCACGCAAATAGGCATGTTAAATAATATGTGGTAAGCAAAACCATTTCATTTCTCAATTTTTTTAAAAGTGACACTAACCTCTACAATATCCCCAGGAATGAGACATTGTTTTTGGTCCATTATCTTATTTGGGAGTCGGGGAGGAAGAATTGGAGGCAGTCTCAGGGGTTTCTACTTGATTTTTTGTATCATAATATCTTTATAGTCCTCTTCCTCACTTTAAAATCTTTAGAATTCATTCCCCCACATCCTCTACAGTCATCTGCTGATACACATTGAGCAATGTTTCTGTCCTTTTCTATACTCTCTTTTCTTATGGAAACAGGTTTTGAACTTCTCAAATTGTTCTATATTTAAAATAATTCTCATTTTGGGTCTAGAAGAAATGAGCATTGGTTAGGTTGGGTCAGGGGAACATCAGCACCAGTTTATGAGGCAACAGCCTTAGGCTCAATCATTGAAAAGCTTTTATGCAGAAGAGGACTATATAGAGGGAGGGCATGGAGCAGTGACCACTTCCACAGACAAGAGAATTTCAAGATAAGTTGGAGGGTCAAAGGTCTCAGCCCAATGACTGCTCAAATGTGCTAATTCCTGGGTACAACTCCTCTTCCACCAGTTTCCTTAGATGAAAAACCTTACAAGCTTGAGCATTTGATTGATGCTGCCATCCCACACCTCTTACAACCACATCCTGGGCTCCTGCCTTAGCCAAATAAGTCCTCCCATAGTAGGAAGTGAGAAATTCCTTCAAAGCTTCCACAGAAGCTTTCTTGTTCTCCATGTGTGTTACATAAGTTTATATCTCTTAATTTTTTGCCCTAAGTAAGTTATTAAGAGGGAGAAGAAGCAAGCTTACTCCACAATCTTTATAATTTCTATTGTTGGCTTAATGATCTGCACATCCTTCTATAGCACCATCAATGAGAAATTGCATAATAGTAATGCCTCTCCATTATATGAAGTAATCATGTCACACCTTCCCCTGGCACCATGACTTTAAGAGAAATTCAATGTCAAAATCTCATTTGGGAATCTCATATTTCCTATGGCCACTTCCAGCACCAATAAGTACTAAATGCAATACTAATTACTGTATCACTCAGGGTCATAGCAAGAAAGACGTGGCATATTCAAATGAGGATAATTCAAGGGAGGCTGATCACAAAAGGACAATTTATCATCAAGATGAGATATAGAGAAAACCACAAATGACAGTGTATTGTTCTACATTCTTTGTTATCATTTGCAGTCCAAAGGTGACAGTGAGGGGAGAAAACAGCTCTCAGAATCTGGAAGCTGAGATACAAGTAGAGAAGGCCATCTTGAGAGGACCTGGTGGAAGAGCCATAGAGTTCCGGACAGGTCTTCCCAGGGTGTGCCAACTTTGAACTGAAGACAACAGAGGTTTAAAAGGCTCAGGAGGATTTTTAGGAAAATTTTTACCTCCTCCTGAACTGCCTAAAAGGAATTAGTCCAGGAAGAGCACTATCACCAAAGATATCTAGAGAATGCGGGCTACGTGTGGTAGGGGGAACTCATCAGGGCTTGGAGACCAAACATCCTCTCTATGTTACATTGTCTCTGTATGCCCAGCATACATCTGTTTATCAAACATTTGTGTTTTCATCTCCATGTGAATTGGATTTCTCCCTTTGAAGTCCCAGACCCTATCATTTTTCCTTAGTTCAGAATAGCATATAGGCACCAATTGCTTGACTGCCTGTGGGGCCTCTATTCTTGTGGAGCCCCAATATGTACAAAATTAAATTTGGTTTTTCTCCTGTTAATCTGTCTTAATTAGTTTGATTCTTGGACCAGCCAAAGGAATCTAGAGGGGTAGAGGAGAAAATTTCCCTCCCCAACAGAACATTCCAGGAAAAAACGGCAAAAAAATGCAGAAGCCCTGAGACTATAGTACACCAGGCATTGTGGAGGAAGAGCAGGCAGGACAGTCCCTGGAAAATAGTAAGAGAAAGACTGTTAGGAAATGAAGACAGTGAGGTGAGGGAACTTACAGATATTATAGGATTTACAGGTCTTTTTAAAGATATTTACTATCCATATTTTGGGACTATTCCAGAATGTTTCAGCACAGGGGTCACAAAAACTGATTTACTTTTTTTCCCAAATCCTCACCAGAGGATATGTTTTAGAGAGAAAAGGGGAAGGGGAATGAGAAAAATCAATGAGAGGGAGAAACATCGAGTAGATGCTTCCCATACTTAGCTGACTGGGGATCGAATTGCAACCTAAGTATATTCCCTGACTGGGAATCAAACCCACAACCTTTTGGTATATGGAGAACCAACTGAGCCACCTGGTCAGAGCTGACTTACATTTTTTAAGGATCATACAGAAAACTCTGTGATGACAACAGATATGGAAACCAGTTAGAATCTTATTACAATAATTCAGATGAAAGGCTGTGGTGGCTTGGACCAGCCTCGTGGTGGAGGGGTAGCACAAAGTGATCAGATTCTGAAAATTAAATCTGGTAGGAATTTCTGAGGAGTTGAGTATGGGTTGTGAGATAGGAAGGAATAAATAATAACCCCAAATTTTGGGACTAAACTAATAATGAAGTTGCCATTCACAGAGCTGGATAATACTTTTGAAAATAACAGGTTTGGTAGGGAAAAATAATATTTTTGGTTTGGACATGTTTAGCTTGAGATTTTTAGACACTAAGTGCAAGTGTGAAGTAGGCAATTGGATATATAATCTGAAGTCCAGAGGAAAGGCCTCCAGCCGAGATATAAATATGGGAGGGTCAGCACATAGACTATATTTAAAGCCATGAAACTAGATGAGATCACCTGGAGAATGAATATCAATTTTTAAAAAGAGTAACATAAATTTGAAATATGAATTAGTCCTTGAGCAAATGTTATCCTAAAACAATTATTCTGAGGATCTTTAAATTTGTGGAAGGTCAAGAGATAATTCTGTTTATCAATAGAATTACATAAAATTCTTATTTAAGGGGATTAAGCATCAGGGACAAGTTGATGAAGAAGAATCATGGATATGAACAGAAATACAATCTCTTTAGACATATTTTTTTTATTCCTTCAGGTTTCACACATTTGACATATGCCAGGAACACCTTAGTAAAGGCCTCCGCAGGGCTTCCTGGAGATGAATGAGGCACAGCCAGTGCTTAGCTGTAGGCCTTTTGCAGGAAACCCTTTTGTCTTAGTTCATCCAAAGTAATTTCTCAAGATTTTCCTCAGCGATGCTTTGGAGGCCACAGGAGAATTAAAATGCATCCACCAGAAGCAGTCGCTGTGCTCATAGCACGTCCCCCAGTAAAATCACCAAGGCCCAAATGTAGCTGGTGAATAAGAATTTCTGTGTAACACCCAACATCAATGCCAGTGATGGTGTCCGCCTGAAGAGAACTGAACTGTGAGCCCTAAATCCATCCGGCATTCTGATACGTATATGGCAATATTGCTCCTGCAGAAATCCTCCAACAAGTGTTTTGATTGCTCGTGCCACTCCTGTCCTGGGGTTTGCCCTGGTTTGCATTTGGAAGATAACAAGGTATGGATGCGAAGTGACTTGTCAGAGGGGACAGAGCAAGTCAGAAATTGGCTATCCTAATTCCAGCCCTGGATTTACCTCCTTGTCTTTCCACTTGAGCAAAGGATAACTTTAAACCCACACACAGTCACCACCGAATGTCAGTTTTACACACACTAATAACACTGGGCTCAGTTTAGAAGCCAGTTTTATTTTGAAACCTTGTTCTCAGTGGCCTTTTAGTCTTAAAATTTTAAACATTACTTTCTCATTTTTAAAGATAATGGAGACAGAGCAGAGAAATAAACCCTGGCTGAAACTAAATTTGGTTTAAATGTATCAAGGAATATACAGCTGTGAAATTGCTTCCTGGAGTATTGACAGGACATACCATATATTATTTGGGGCCATTTAGAAGTAATATAGAAATTACTATTTTTCGGTTGCTGATCTAAATGGTTGTTGCTCACAAAGACAACACTGATGAGTGACTGGTGGGCTTCTGGGGCTGCGCTCCTCCCTGCGTGCCTTTGTATAACCTTAGGCCATACTCAGTTTCCCCATTTAATACAACAGGCTATGACGTCTGCTCCACCTTATAAGTATTGCGAAGATCAGGTGAGGTACTGCTTTTTAAAGTGCGAGCACTAAACAAATAATGGTAAAAAAAAGTCATAATAGATCATATTAAATAGCCCTTTGTGCAAAGTTACTGCTCTAGGTGCTTGTCTCTCAGTCCTCGCAGCAGCTTTGCAATACACACCAGTATTATTTTATTGGTATTAATCTATTTCATATCTAATATATTAGGGTGCTGGGAATTAATGACTCTTGATGCTGGCTCACTTGGATGTTAAAACTGCATCACGACTACTTTCTCAACCACCTAACATGTAGTGATGAGCCACTTCTGAAGAGACCAGGAAATGCCTCAGCAGCTTCAAAACTACAAGCTGGGTGTGACTGAAACTACGGCAGACCCAGCACTGCACACAGGGACTAAGGCTTCATGACAGCAATGTTGGTCCAGGTAGAAGCAGACGGTACAGTGGTTGGTTAGGAAATTTGTTTTGAAGCTCTGTTTGAGTAGCAATCACACTGTTTTTGTGTCTAATAAAGAATACATGCATATATGTAATGTATACATAATACATACAATCTATATATATAAAAGCCTAAGCAACCTTTACAACCGAATGACCAGTTGACCAGTCGCTATGACATGCACTGACCATTAGGGGGCAGATGCTCAATGCAGAAGCTGCCCCCTGGTGGTCATTGCACCCCCACAGCCAACCTCCCATGGCCCCTCCCCCTGGTTGGCCTACCTCCAGGGTCCCTCCTGCCACTGGCTGGCCCCATGATAGGCCTCAATCTTGGCCAGGCTGAGGGACCCCACCCATGCACGAATTTGTGCACCGGGCCTCTAGTCCTATATAATAAAAGAGAAACATGCAAATTAACCATCCCTCCACTATGCTCAAGCCACACCCACAAGCCACGCCCACAAGCCAATCAGGAGTGAGTATGCAAATTAACCCAACTAAGATGGCTGCAGCCACAGAGCTAGAGTGAGCAGGAGGCTTGGGTAGCCCTGGGCAATGGAGGAAGCCAAGCTTCCTGCCTGCCCTAGCCGGCCCTCAGCTCTGCTCAAGGCTACAAAGTTTCAATTATAGAAGATAAATAAATCCCAGAAAAAAAAAAAAAGAAATGAGAGGCTGGGAGCTTGGGTCGCTGGGGGCCATGGCCAGCCTGAAAACGGCCATCAGCCCTCACCCAGGCTGGCCAGGCACCCCAGCAGGACCCCCACCCTGATCCGAGACACCCTTCAGGGCAAACCAGCCGGCCCCCACCCGTGCACCAGGCCTCTATCCTATATAATAAAAGGGTAATATGCAAATTGACCCTAACAGCAGAAAGACTGAGAATGACTGGTCACTATGACACACACTGACCACCAGGGGGCAGACGCTCAATGCAGGAGCTGCCCCTTGGTGGTCAGTGTGCTCCCACAGGGGGAGCTCTGCTCAGCCACAAGCCAGGCTGACGGATGCCAGTACAGCGGTGGTGGTGGGAGCCTCTCCTTCCTCCTCAGCAGCACTAAGGATGTCCGATTGCAGCTTAGGCCTGCTCCCCACTGGCAATTGGACATCCCCCGAGGATCCCGAGCTGCCAGAGGGATGTCTGACTGCCAGCTTAGGCCCAATCCACCAGGGAGTGGGCCTCAGCTAGCAGGTGGACATCCCCCGAGGGTCCCAGACTGTGAGAGGGCACAGGCGGGGCTGAGGGACCTCCCAAGTGCACAAATTTTTGTGCACCGGGCCTCTAGTACACATATAATAAGATATAGTGTCCATTCCATTAGAGAAGTGCAATTGCTTGAAAACAATCTATAGTTGAGGCACATACAGGGTCATAGTTGTTCACAAAGTTCTATGACGTTCCAGAGGAAGTAAAGAAGACTTCCCAGATGAGTCAGAGCTGGGTTCAGTCTCAATGTGCAGATATAAGTCCTCCAGAGGCAACTTAATAAACGATTTTCCTTCATCTATTAACTATATGCTACATGATGTACCTCTCTATATTTTAACTCAGGCTCATATCCCATCTACCTTTGATTGAGATTTTTTTTTAAATATATTTTATTGATTTTTTACAGAGAGGAAGGGAGAGAGATAGAGAGTTAGAAACATCAATGAGAGAGAAACATCGATCAGCTGCCTCCTGCACATCTCCCACTGGGAATGTGCCCACAACCCAGGTACATGCCCTTGACCAGAATCGAAACCTGGGACCCTTGAGTCCGCAGGCCGACGCTCTATCCACTGAGCCAAACTGGTTAGGTCAAGTTGTCCATTTTTAATTGGATTTTTTTTGAAGGAGCTCTTTGCATATTAAGGAAATTTACCTTTTATCACTGTATCATACAGAGTCCCAGCAGAAAACCAATGACATGCTCAAATCAGTTTAATTTGAGGAAGGTTTAAAATGGGGATATTTACGGTATGTAGACAGGGAATAGGTGGAGTCTAAGTGATAGTCAGCTGCCTGAAGGATACCACTGGAGGGAGCAGCTACTCGCGGCCCAGGGAGAAAGACCTGCATGGAGAGCCATGCCTGAGAGGATACATCTCCTGTTGTTGGAGCTTCCATCCCATGAACCCAATTAGAAACCAGAGGGCAGGGGAGTCTGTGGGATGAGCCCTGCAGGTCAGCTTCCCATTACAGAGAACAGGGGAGAGAGGGAATCTGGAGGAGCAAAAGGGAAGATATCCAGCACACATCCATTGTATGTCTTTGGAGTTGATTTATGCTTCTTTTAAATTATTTATTTTTATTTATTAGAAGCAATAGTTTCTTTTATAGCTTTTGGACTTGCGTGAAATTTAGAAAGGCCTTTCATCTCAAATAA